>NW_004567139.1:4022194-4126869 GCF_000260355.1 Condylura cristata
CCAAAAAACAACCCTTATGTTTGCATTCTTCTTTGAGCTTTCAAGATAGTTCAAAGATGAACCTGCATAGGAATTGCAAAAATGCAAACACTGCCCAAGTTTCAAAGGAAAACGGGCACAGCCAGCCTGCCCCAGAGTGCTTAAACCCCCTGCAATAACGTCCCTGCGGGTCCCTGGTCATGGGCCTTCCTACCTCTTCTGTGTCTGCTGTTGTCAGGGCGGTAGATACTCTGACTCTTTCTGCTTGAACATCTTCATCTTCATCTACAGGTTCTTCTGGATTCCGTCGAACATCTCCCCTTTGGGGGCAAATTCTGTGGAGAAAATGAAATGCATGACATGATGTGTGCTTTCTGGTTGTCAAAGATGTATCTAGAGTCAGTTTCCCTGTGTTGTTACAGTCGTTCTCGTTGTCCTTTCTTTTCCATCAGCTGGCGATGATGGGCTATGAGTAGATTGCTCTGCTTTTGCCAACAAGAACTCTTTTTTTTTTTTTTAAAAAAAAAGATGTATTTATTTATGCATGCAAGAATGGGGGTGTAGGCCAGAGGTGTGGCAGGTGAAAAGATTCACCAAAGACAGATTGGGGAGCAGAACAGGCAGATCCATTAAATACATTGTTGAGAGAAGTGTGTGAGACAGGCAAGGTCTGCTGGGCCATGTGGGTCAGCTCCCTGGCCGGGGATCAAATTCAGGCCTCAGTGGCTGGTGATAGCTTCATAGCGCTGAGACTAAACACCTGTGCTACAAGGATGGCCCACCAATAAGAACTTGTCCCAGTGACCAGAATCCCTTTCTCAGTGTTGATGCTCCCATTCTAGTTAGCATCTCTGACCATCCCAAATTTCTCAGCAAGTCCTGTGCCCTCTTGACACAGTGGGTTGTCTGCACCTACATACTTCTCTGTGGATATTGCCCCTGTTCATCCTTCTGGCACTGGCGTCATCTCCTGTGCTTGTCACCCTGTCCACAGTCCCCTCTGTGGTGGCACTGTGGACCACACTGCTATCCCAACTCCCTCCTGTCTCCTCTGCTCAAGGATGCAGCCTCATCTTGGATGGGAGAATGGCATCTTTGAGTGCTCATTACATTGCTGAGGGGCTGAAAGTTTCAACTGATTAAGTGAAAGAACTGATTAAGTGAAAGACAGCAATCCATTAGCCACTAAGGAAATCATCAGGCTGTTTTCACTGGAAGTATAAACTCCCATGAACAGGGTAACAATGCAGCCACCATGTAGGAATACGAAGACACGGTAGTAAGTATAAAATAAAGTTTTATCCCCACCTGAAAATAGGATCCTTTCGTATTACTTTTTTTCCATACTTCATTTCCATGCATCTTAGAACAAAGGCAAACAGCAAAGTCTGAAAGTAAGGCTGAAAGCAAAAAATAACAGCTCTAGTTACATATGTCCCCAAATATTAAACTTTTGAATGGAATTACAAATGCTAGTCTTTTGACTTGAGGTGTGATGCTCAGTGTGACTCAGTCCTAAAGCTTGAGAGTGAGATTAGTGACCCAGTAATGGTCCAGCTTTGTGGAAACAGCCTCCTGTTTTCCACCCATAGTCCACATCCACTTGGTCAGCAACTTCATCTGCCCAGCCTCAGACTTATGCAGAACTGAACAGCTTCTCAGTTCTACTCGAACTACTACTACCAGGTCGAGGTCAATATAATTTCTCATAATAATATGGCCAAACTAGCACCTAGATCTCCCTCTTCTCCCCTTTCCCCAACCATCTGTTCTCAGCTCAGTACCAGAACTACAAGTCCAGTCATATCACTTTGCTTAAAACGAGGCCGAGACCTTTAATTATTCAAGATAGAGTCAAGGTCCTATCATGACCCTGCTTGTTCTGGTGACCCATCTGTTCACCTCAACTTCATCCAGTGTGACCTTCTCTGGTATCACACTCACTGTGGTTGCCCTGCCACAACCACACTGGCCACCTGCTGGCCTTGGAGCAAGCCAGGCTCACTCTTGTCCTCACAGCGTGCTTCCTTGCCTCCTTTGGGTTTTTATTCCTCAGCCAGGTTTTCCTGACCACCCATCTGACATGGTATATATTATTTATTTCATTTATCATCTGTCACCTTCCACCAGAATGCAAGCTCCATGAGGGCAGGGATGTTGTCTCCATTTGTTCCCTATGGCTGGCAAAGTACTAACACATAGTATTCAAACCAGTAGCTTTTATTAGTCTACATATAGAGACATAATATTTTTCCTTTCATGTTTATTATTCAACTTTGCCTTTTCCTCTCCAGTTCAAAGGATTTCAGTTATATTACATCTGTACTCTTTGTAAACTCTCTCAAATTTGGAGGGGATACAGACAGGACAAATAGGCATGAATCATTAATTTCACGTTGAATTCCAACTTAGTCCATTCATGCATAGAAAAAGGAACTATAGGGCTTGGAATCATGTCTGAATGCAGTTGTTTTGTCTAAGTCTTAAATCTGGTACAGTTAAGACAATATCAAATAGTTAGTATAGTAACTGAGCCAAAGAAGTTGGTGGTGAGGTAGAAAGACCTTACTATTAGGCATAGTAGAAGATCAACTTTACTCAGGTTATAATTCAGGTCCTGAAATTTAGTTTGGTGCCTGTGGATTTCCTGTAAAGACAAAGAAAAAAAATGGCAAAATCAAAACTCATCAACCTTATGGTATACATTTAAATAATATGGACTTTCACATATTGAATATTTGCCACATTAAACTTGGTTCTCCTATGCATGCTGCTGACCAGCAATTCCCAGGCAACTGTGTTAGCTCCTCTCTTCCAGTTCTTTTTTTCTTTTAATCTTTTAATTCCATGTTTGTGGAATTCTACTAAAGCATAGCAGAGTGAGGTGCCATGAATGAGAAAAATTCTAGGAATCAACAGTATTTGTTTTAAATGTCTCTCCCAAGGGTCCCTTTTCAGGGTCCCTTCCTAACCCCACAGTGACTGTTCTCACCACGGTTAATCCCATTATGTTAGTCTTTCCTCATCACCCAGTGCATTCAGAAATCCACACCTTCTTCCTCAGTAACGTGTGACAGATCTAGGTTAATATATTTCACCCTGAAGGAAAGAAGCACTTTCAACAAAGGAATGGATTTCCCATGGAGAATTCCCAAGGATTGCTCAGGCAATGGAAAGTTACCTTTCCAGATAGAAGGCTTCTCTAGATCCTCAAGAATACAATTTGGTAAGCCCTCTGTATGTTTTCTTATATATATATTTATTACGAAAGTTTATTTTTACATCATTTTGCACATTTTTTTTCCATCTCGATTGTAATCCCCGCAGGTTTTCTTATATTTTTAATTACATGTATCTATTTATTTCTATTACAATATGTGCTTTTCCCCTCCGGTGTACATCCCATAGAATTTCCACCACCAATTCACCCTTGTACCATCACCATAGACCATTGTATTCTTCCAGCTCTTGCCTTGAAGAATGTCTCTGATTTGTAATTTGTCTTTTTTTTTTTTATTATTGTTATTGCTACTTTCTTTAATCCCACTTCCTCTGGGATGGCCCAGCTTTGCTCTCTGGGCTGTCCAGCTCCTCCTACACTTTATTCCATTTGAGTCACATGTAACTTCCTCAGAGCCTGATCTTCCCACTTCGATGTTTGTGCTTCTCTCTACAGACATGCTTACCTCCTGCTCCACTAACTCACTAATTAATTATACCTTATTCTTCAAGACTGTTTAAATATTGCTTCTCTAAGAATTTTCTGCCTCTTCCAGGCCTATAAGCTGTGCTTTGTCTTTTACACTCTGTGCTCTGCCCATCTTTGTAACCACTAACCCTCCATTGACGGGTGAGGTTGGTCTTTGTCAGCATCAAGCTCTGAGAGAAGGGTGGTGCCACCTTGTCCACCAACTATTTCCAAGCACAAATACACAGTGCCCAGTACAGAATAGTGCCTAATGCCGGTTGCTGAGTAAGTGACTGGTATTGTTCTTACGATGCATAATGAATAGCCACTTGACCATGCAAGTTTTTTCAATCTAGCATTAATTCCTAATAGCATCTGAGGCTGCTCAAGTTTGCCAGAATGCATATGGCCAAACTTTCTAACAACTTTATTGAGGTTGAGTATTCATGCAAAAAAAAAAAATCCATTAAATGTAGAAGAATTTTTTGTAAATATATAGTTATGAGAATATCAACACAATCAACTTAAGACATTTCCATTACCCCAAATGGGTACCTCATATGCATTTCTATCATTTCCCAGACCCACCCCAGGAATTCCTCAAAACACCAACCTGTTTATTGTTTTTATAGATTTAAGCAAGGCATTTTAAAAGTCTTCATTTCCAAAATGAATAACACAATTGGTAACAGTTTTTACCTCTCCCAAAATAGTGATAAATCCAGCCAAGGTAGTTGGGGGGGCTAACACCATGCCAGTGATCATGATAACTGAGTTCAAATTAGTCATTATAATGATGTCAAAGGTGATGGTCAAGATCTACAAAGCAAGGATGCATGTCAGATATACTCAGCCATGCAGGGACCCCCACTGCCATGTAAGCCAAATTTTCTCATATACAGACACACCCATGGACATCGCAATTCCCCTTGCAGAGAGAGAAGGGAAGGGAGAATCTTTTGTTAATGAGAATATACATGATTATTTGGTCCTCAACAGAACATTCTAGATAAAGCATCTGGAGATTAGGTGAAAGCTAAATTGACCAAATAAACTCCCTAACAGTACAATCTATGATGACAGGATGAAAACAGTATGAAAAATAGAGTTATACTGTGATAGCTAACGTAAAGGATATTTTTAATTGCATACATGAGAATTTATATGGAAAATCTTTAAAGTCTGCCCTGCTTGTCATGTAGGCTGAAGCTTCATTGAACATTGTCCTTGTATCTCCATTTCTTCCCTATTCTAATCATGGAGATGACTTCAGGCTGCTGATTATTTGTAAACTGAAGAACAATAGGCTTCAAGAATGTCTCTGAGGACACTGGTGAGGATATCTTAAAGCTTCCCTCAGTTTGGCAGTAACAGACTATTCACCGCTATACTGGTCAATAACCCTGACAGTTTGAACATCACCTCCAAAGCAAACTTTAGCTGAAGCTGAGATAATAGGAAGCACAAATTGTGGACATGGTTTTTTTTTTTTTTTTCTTCTTTGCTGGGTATACTTAAGAATGCTGATTGAAAAGAAATCAGCTGAGGTTAGGTTCTCTTCTCTTGACATCTGTACAGCTTACCTTACATCTGGGTTTTCATTGGGAAAAGGAAGAAAGCCTGCTGACAGGACAAAAATGTTCTTAAGCAGACTATGAATGGAAAGGCTCTTAGCCCACCAAATCTTTACTGCTGTCCAAAGGCAGTCTTCCAAGTAAGGAATTGTGGCTGTATTATTTCTGACATCTGTACTTGGACTGCTTCACACTGATGATGCTAAGAGGGTAGTATTAGACACTGAGAATGCAATCTGGAGAAGCCAAATCAGACAACTGTTCACTGAGAAGGACAAGTGAGCAGTTGCCTGCCCACCAGAGCAGTACCAGGCTTTTTTCTTAGAGAAATCGGGTCTATTTTCTCAGCAGAGGCCTTTGGTTGGGTTCTCCTAATGGCATCAGGACTCCCACACCAGGAACTGGGAGCTGGGATTACAACACAGATATTCAAGCACCAGCTGGGAATTTAAGCTAAGACACCTGATGTGCTTGAACTAGAGGCTCTGGGATGGGACCCAAGAGTCTTGATACACATTTCCAAGAAAGTGTTTGATGATCTGAGAGTTCCAGTATCTTGTTTTCATTCTTATTTACTAGTAAGTTCTCTAGCACACATATAAAACCTTCTTTGATCTCTGAAATTAATAGCATCTGAGGTTAAAAGAGACCTTTATAAAGACTACAGAAATGGATTGTACTGTCAAATGTTGTAAAGTCAAGCCTTTGTTATAATGTTGCCAGGGAGCCCTGTATTTTAGAGTACCTATGAGCATAATAGCAGCATTTTGGACTTTAGGCTTCTGTTAGGTTTGTCATAGGTCCTGGCAAAATCACTGTATATGAATTGTTCAGCAACATCATTGACTTGGTAGCATGCTCAACTTCCCTCTCCTTTCTATGGTACAATTTAAGGCATATATTTTCCCCTTGCTTAAGAGAAAGGTGACTGTATTTAACGTCACCTTGAAAGCTTTAAAAAAAAAGACATTATTTATGTTTGCACATGTACTTACAAAATAGAAGCAAAATGACCAAAAGCCACTACTTTTTCTCCTCTTGCGAAAAATAAATGATATCACATATGTCATGAAGACCAGAGAAGCTGCATAACCAAATATAACCACAACCTGAAAATCATACAGGAAAGAGCAACATCAAAATATGAAATGTCAACTGAGGGGAAAAATTACTTACAAATATATTTAAATATCTTATTTCACATGTACTTTGCATGGTTTAAAGTTCTTATAATACAGTAAAAATGAAAATATTTGATCATTGACAATAATACTGTTAAAATTTATGAATTACATTCTAAAATATTGTGTGCATAATGCGTTACTTACCAAGGCAAACACTATTTGACTTGTTATATGAATATTCAGTATGTTTAACATATATAGAAATAAATTCATTAAAAGGAGAATAAAAGTGAAGAGATGGACATCCACCAGCGCCTGCCCACACCAGTAAGCAGAAGGATAGAGGCCCGAAGTCCATAGCTGGGATTTAATTCTCCTCTGAGGAAAGATGACAGAATAAACAGATAACACTGAAAACCAAACCCAAAACAAACACACAGAAAGGTTTATAAAATCTAATTATAACCTTGTAATATTCTTTAACCTTCAAATAATTTTATTTTTTAAATAATTGTCATTATTTGTATATTGTCTAGGAGCCTGAAGTCTAAATGGCCAATTCCATCAGGGTCACTGTCCTTCAGCAAATTGAATGAATGTTGTTTTACTGATAGGTTTGATTTATAACCACTTGAGCTTATGAGTGATAGGAAAGTGAACTTTGTAATGATCAAGACATTCATTCTCTTCATGTCATTTTCTGACCTGAAGGACAGTAGATTCTCCACTAGACAAATATGCTCTGGGAGAGTAACAGGCTCAGAACGGTGCAGGATGGTTTATCTAGATCTGATTGATCTAGTTTGTTTGGATAAGGGCATAGCCAGTATGAATATAACGAAAAAGACTTTTCTCCACATTAGAAAGGTGGTCCAAGTTTTAAATTTGGTCTCTGATTTCCACTCTGTGGTTAGGAAATAACGGAGTTGAAAGTTTTATTGTATTTCCTTTTGGGGGTTTATATTGACTTTGCAGAATGATGATTACACTTTTCCTGTAAATCTGAAGTAAATATTTTACATTTTAGAAGTGAATTTTCTGACTTGATAGAAAGAACATTTGATTACATTATCTAAAATTGACATATATTATGTTTTTCTCATAGAAGAAGATTTTGAACATATACCACTCAAGATACAATTGCAGAGGTGCCTAAAGTTCCTTTTTCCCTCCTCCCTTGCCTTACTTTATAATCGCTGACACTGCTCATGGCAATGTAAGGAGAAATACAGCAGACAATGGAAAATATGAAAATGGATCCCTCTGGCAGTCCACTCCAGCTTAATTCATAATACTGCAAATATAAAAGTTACTTTAGTGACTTCTTAAAAATTTTTCTTAGTTTTTTCATTTTAAAACAATGTTTACTTCCCCCCCCACCCATTACACCTGTGCATCATCACCACAGTCACCCACATTCATCCCCTCCCTCTCCCCTGTAGGATATCTCTGGTTTGTAATCATCTGTTTTGTTTTGTTATGCTGTATTTTGTATTGTAATAATAATACAGTGTCCCCTCCCCCCACCCATGTCTTATTTGGTTCTCTTATAGTCCTCCTCCAACTACTAAAACCCACTGTTCTCCCTGTACCCCCAGCACCAGCAATGCAGAAAGGCCCAAACTGAACAGAGCTCTTTGTCACAAAATGGGCTTCCCTTTGGGAAGCTCCCTTTTCTAATCCTTTTTATTGTTCTTCTGACCTCCTGGTTTGAAACAGTTAGAGTGAGCCTTGAGAGAACTCTCTTGGGTATCTAGCCAAAAATTCATGCTCATCTTCAGTATTTAAAATAGAGAGAAACTGGACCCTCCCTGGTAGTGCAGTGGGTTAAAGCATGGCACTAAAGAAACTAAAGCCACTTCAGCATGAGTTCTATTCCCAACCTGGAGGTGACCCACATGGCGCGGCAGACCTCTCCTGACCCGCCCACACTCCCCTCAGCAGTGTACTTTGTCAGTCGGCCTGTTCTGCTTCCTACTCGGTCTCTGGTGAATCCCCTCACCGCCCCTGCACTTCTGGCCATACCCCAGTTCTGTATGCATAAATAAATAAATCTTTAAAACAAAATAGAGAGAAACTAATTGTGCCATGATTGGCTGAAAGCCAGGGAAGCAAGAAGTCAATGTCTCTTCTGGGCTGGAGGAAGGAGGGGGTGTAAGTGGGACCCAGAATGCGAGGCTAATCTGTCCAGGCTCTCCCTCTGCTTCCAGCAGCCTAAAGCCAGACTGTAGTCCACTGACAGAGAAGCCTGGGAAGACAGCTAGGTGTGTCAGGTACCTCTGCAGCACAGAGCAACTATGGATAGACAAGGGACATCATCACAGAGCACACAGCCCAGGACTGGAAGAGTCTGCTTCATATCAGCCAATTCATCCCCACTTGGTCAATAGTGGGTCTACTAACAAGTTATATTAGGTTTGTACGATTCTACAGCATGTTCTTGCATGTTCTCTGCATCTCTCCCCACTCCCCACCTCTCTCTCCAATACACTTCTGTAATCAAGTATGACAAACTTTTGCGAGAACTCCCTGGGAGTCTATGACATAATTGAAATCGTATTCTGCCATGAGAATTCTCTGATAGTAACTTCAAAAAAAATAGCCTTCGCTAGATAAAATCCACTTAACATGCGAGGACAAAATGATAGTTTTAGAATGAGTCAAAGGAAATACTCAAACACTAAGAAGGAAGAATTCATGTTGTTTGTCAAACTTCTAATTGTTCAGCGCAAGTCCCTCCCACACTCACAGTGTAGAATGAGCTTCTCTGGGTCCGAAGAGACTGTGTATGGTTGAACAGGCCAAGAAGCCCGTTGCTGATGATGTCCATCAAGACTGGGAAGCAGTGCAGCCTCCTGGTGTTGCATACAATTGAAAACCTATAGTCCTGTGAACAAAGCACAGACAAGCAGAGTGAGTAACGGTGATTCTAAATCTTTAAAGAATACAGCTTTTCCAGGAATGCCATTTCCTGGCTGTGTGGCAATCTCCAGGTGAACAGACCTCTCTGGGCCAGTCCTGTGCCCTTGGGCAGTGGAAGGCATGGAGTTGGCAATATGGGCTTGGGTTAGCCTGAATAACTTTATTTTTTTTTAAGTATTTATTTATGCATGAAAGAGCTGGGGTACAGGCCAGAAGTGTGGAGGGTGAGAGGATTCACCAGAGACAGAGTGGGGAGCAGAACAGACAGACTGACTGAAACACATTGCTGAGGGGAGCCGTGAGTGGGTCAGGAGAGGTCTGCTGGACCATGTGGGTCAGCTCCTTGGCTGGGAGTTGAACTTGTGCTGCAGTGGCTGCAGACAGCTTTGTAGTGCTGTGCTTTACCCCTTGCACAACCAGGAAGGACCCAGCTTGAATAACTTTAGATCACATCAACCCCTTTCACTAGTGGGGGCATTTCAGCTAAAGGAGTTTACCAGTGTCTGACAAGGAGACTACTAGTTTTGGGGGCCAAAAAAAAAGAACACTAATTTGGGGGGTAAAGACAAACCTGGGGTTCTAGATATCGTGGTCACCCTGCCTGTGAACAATTTCCACACTATTTGAGAGTTTATGTTCTTCATGAGTATGGAAATGTTCATGTATTTATCAGGAGGTTCAATATTGTTTAAAAATTTTCGGTAGTTCACGTAATGTATTGGCTTAGCAGCAACTAAAGCAGGTTTGTACAGCTGGCAAAAAGGTTTGTTTTGTTCTGATGTACTTCATTCAGGTTGAGCTGAATCCAGGGGTATATATTCAGAGGCTTTTGATTTTGTTTGTATTTTCCTTATCACAAGAAACGGGAAGGTAGTTTTATTTAATTCGGCTCCCTGTTTTTCAAGAGTTTTACTTCAGTGATCTTGTTCCTGCAGGAAGCTTTTTTGTTCCTTTTTGGCCACATTGAAATATGCTGAAATTGTATATGGAGAACATTTTTCTCTCGGTTTTCATGGGGTTGCTCTATTGTTTTATGTTTCTTCAGCATATAAAGTCATTTGGTGGGGGATGGGATAGGATTCCTTACTTCATGATTATGTTGATTGGGAATGGTAAGCTTCTGAATAACTACTTTCAAACAAATTCCACATCATCTCATTCAAAAATCGGGATAAAAAATTTTCTAAAAATTTTTAGAAAATTTAATTAAACATCATAGCTTAATTATGCACGAATGACTCAAAACGTTTTTGAGTCAAATTGCTGTATATTAACTGGGTTCAACGCTGCCATTTTTAAAAGTTAAAATGTAGCATTTCATTAACATATTTTCAAAGAAAGCAAAACCAGGCCAGCGTACCTTGGGTTTCCCCGCCACAATGATGGCTCCGTTGTATGACAAGTCCTCAGTACCGTTTCTGTTTTCAAAGTCATCTACTTCCAAAAGTAAGTTTTGATGCTTCAGTGACTGTATGAAATCTTCAATATTTGATTCTAGTAAGAAATCAGTAACAGAAGTCCATATAAATGCAACAGCAGAGGTGTCTACTTTTTAAAGAAACCACACAGACACTGAATGTCACTGTTTACATATGGTCCTAGGAGACATAGGATGATACTGGCCTCGGAAACAAAAGTCACCCCTCCACCCTCCACTAATTAAGTCATATGCTGGTCAGTCTGTGGGCTGGCTATCCACACCTGGAGCAGGTGACCACAGCTCCTCCCCGTCCCACAGACACCACCCACGGCTACAGCTTTTTCCCGGAGGCAATTCCCTACAGTTATTTTCTGTTTCTGGGGGAAGGCCCTAAAGGAACTCAAAGTGCACATTTACTTCTTTGCGATCTGCTCTGTTCCCCCTATAGCTGCTATGTCATGTCGGAATAATGCATTGCATTCTGTCTTGCTCTTCACCTGTGTTATTAATGATCAACAGGCTGCTGCGAGAGTCTTGGGGAAGTTGTCCAGGAGAGAGAAAATACAGCTCGGGTTTAAATTCCCAGCTACTCTTCTGATCAATCAGGGTAGCTTCAAGTACAGTTTCCATAATGAAAGGGAACATTGCAATTCCAAAGACCAACAACCTTCCAGGAAAGAACAGAGACCGTGTGAGTCAACAGCTGCAGCATTTCTTTAGTCAAACACTGCCTAAGTATTTTCTGGTTGCCCATCCTGCTCAGTGCCAACTACCATGACAGGTGCTGGCCTCCTAAAAGCCAGAATTTAGCATGCTACAGAGTACCAAAACCCCTTCCTCCCCAAGCACCAGCCAAACCAGATAGACTTTTGCATAAAGTCTGTATTGATGGGGTGTATAAATACAGGTATCCCCGCTGTCAGCAAAATCAAATGCTCATTTTCCCATCCTCAGGCAGGAATGTTGGGTACTATATTCTTGTTTAAAATTCTCTTCCAGTTTGACCTTTTTCTGAAATTCATTATCTAAGAGAGTCACAGTGCTCGGATACTCACAGAGTCAAAAGCTCTTTTGTTCCACGTTTTAACTTCAAGAAACGGAGCCAAGCGATTGCACAGACCTGCTTTCTCCACAAACTCATGCCACTGACAGCCTTCTGCATTTCAGGGGGAGCAGAACTAACTGACTGCATTTCATGCAGGTTTTCTGTGTCTCTTATCATTTCTGCTTGTTCAGAATCTGTAGGCACACACACATTACCAACACCCTTTTTCAGTTTTCTCTTTTTAGTGATACTGAAAATTGCTTTGGGGATATTCATGTTTATAAACCAAACAACAGAAGAAACAAATCTGCATTCAGTAAACACAGAGCTCAGACAGACTGAACTCATAACCAAAAGAAGAATTCACTATGGCTGGTTTTTCAAGAGGTAGAGCAGGTTCCTCATGTAACAAGATTCTCAGAGAGACCAAGCTATCATCTCCACAAAACAGCTAATCATGATGCCTAAATGTCTGTTAGTGAGCTGTCAGTAATTCAGAAGTGTAGGTGAAGGATTACCACCTCTGAAAGCACCAGAGCCATCCCTACTCCCACATGGAGGACTTAAAGTAACGATCTGGAGAAAATCACTTAGCTGTTGTTAGTGTCTCATGTCAAACTGCCAAACAACACTTGTTGCAAAGGCTACTCACTGTAGGAAGGTAATGCAATACATCCACACATTGATCAAGGTCTTAGCCATAAGGGCCCCATAATGACAACTCTTCTCTGCATCATGCATTAAAATACACAAGAGATGATCCCAAAATTTCTCCCATTAACACCTTAGTGGAATTTTTATATGAACAAGCTAAGAAGTCTCTGCTCAGATTTTATGACTGGGATTGAGAGCCTTTCACATCCATTCTCAAAGTAGTGAAGAGACAGACCATATGGGGTTAGGAGAAAATGCTAAAACTGAAGGCAAACAGCCTCCAGAGAGCAATCTGGTATTTCTCAAGTTGGAATCTGTATTTAGTCCTGGTAACGATTTAAAGAAACAATGGCAGCCCTTTCTGGACAGCAGAGTCAACTTGGGGAATTGTCACATTCTTTTTGGGTGAACCATCTAAAAGACATCATGAATAAACCATAAATCTAAAGCAAATTGATTCACGGTCATTTGGAAATTGTCTTTGAATTCTACAAATGGCCTGACCTTGACTGATAGCAGATGTTCCTTCCAGTTTCATGAAGACTTCATTCAGAGTTGACATGGAAACATCGTAACTCATCACTCCCTGGCTTGAACATTTATCCAGGTCACAGAAAAGGTCTGGGACAGCAGAGACATTTGACATATACATCAGTGACTCAATCTAGCAAATTAATACTTATTTAAAAGATGATGCAGAGGAGCCTCGTTGGTGGCCTAGGGCTTAAGTCTCAGCTATCACTGCTACAGTCCGAGTTTGACACAGTGCAACAGACCTCTCCTGTTTGCTCCCTCAGCAGTGTCCTTCATCAATCTGCCTGTTCTGCTCCCCACTCTGTTTCTGGTGAATCCTCTCGCTTCCTGCTCCACTAGCTGTACTCTGGTTTTTGTATACACACACACACACACACACACACACACACACACACACACACACACACACAGAGGATGTGTCCTTGGGACAGCACAGTAAGCAAAAGTAAAGTCTCTGAAATTATTGTATCTACCTCCTCCCTCCACCCTCAAACCATCTTCTCTTCATCTTCGCAGTTCACATAGGAGCAATCACAAAGAGCATCAGCTCACCACACACTGCAAATCACCGTGTGCTTCTGTAGGTGATTCCACCAATGGTGACTTTTTGGACTTGTGTTATGATTTCCAGTCCCTTGCAGTATCTATTTAGTGTTTCCTAGAGTAATCTTTCTTTTACCTCATCAATTTCTGGGTCATCCTAAATTGCTGCAAAACCCCTGTCAGGTCACTGCTTAAACAGAGACACCAGCAGCCAAAACAAAAGCCTCCTTCTTCCATTCCTCCACCTGCATGAATGTATGGCCCAAAGACCTGTGTGCTTGCAGCCTTTCATTTGTCCTGTCCTACTCAGTTTAAATCTCACAATACAAATTCTATCCCTAGCCATGCACAGAAATTGCAACATGTTCTCCATTGAGATAATATGAACATATTTTCTTGTTTCCCTTTACTTCATATGAGTTTTCAATGCCTAACACCCTCAGACCCTTCCTCTTTTACATCACCTCCTCTTTCCATACCCCTTAACCAATTCTTTTGCATTAAATTCACCTATAGACCAATGATTCCCAAATTCAATTCTCATGCTGTTCTCTGATTTCCAATCATCTAAAACCATTCAACATCTGCCCTTGGACATCCAAAAGCATGTCAAAACAAGCATTTGCAATTAGAATATGAACTTCTCCCTTGTCATCCTACCCAGCTGCCTCCTATTGTTCCACAATCATAACACCACCTTTTCTCCTATGACCAAGGCAGGATTTTAGATGTCCCTCTTGATTTTTCCCTTTCCTCATGTTCCACCCACAGGCCATAAGCAAGATTCTTTGGCTTTCTCTCCACATAGGTTTCAGATCTGCTTAGCTCTCACCTGGCACCATGGTATCCCCACCATGACCTATTACCTAACCTCCGAAAGGGCCACGTGGCTAGTCTCCCACATGCAGGGAAAATCTCTTGTTGCTCTATATCCAGAGTATGAAAACATAAGTCACAGTGCATAGATTACCCCATTTAATGACGTTCAGTGGCTCCTTAAGGCATTTACTACCCCATTTAATGACGTTCAGTGGCTCCTTAAGGCATTTACAAGAACCCAGAGACCACACCACAGCTTCCAAAGCCCCACATGAGGGAGTTGCTGTTCCTACAGTCCTACCACCCCACCTGCCACTTCCCTCCCTCACCGTACCCTTTTCTAGGAATGCTCCTGGCCAATTCAAGAATTTCTGTGGTTGCCTGTGACCACACTATAGAAGCCATAGCCCTGCACCAGACATCTCTCTAACCCATACAGCCTTCTTTGGTATCTTATTGTACAACTGTAACACAGTTTGCTTTATTGTGTGTGTCCACTTGTCCAGTGGAATGTAGGCTTCATGAGAGTATGGGCTCATATCTCTTATTTAATTTTGTACCTCTAGCACTTTGAACCATGCCTGCAATAGAGGAGAAAAAGAGACACCTGTGTAATCACAGGTGAGCATGAGAACTACCTCTTTAACCTTAATGTTTAAACTCAAAGGCAGCTGTTTTCATCAGAAAAGACCAAGATACACTTTCTTGCAAAGTCAGAGAAAATTATGGCACCCACTTCATAGACTATTTGAAAAAACTAAATGAGTTGATACGTACAAAACCTTAAGAACAGCGCCTGACTCACAGTAAGCATTGCACAGAGTTAGCCTTAGGACTACTTATCATAAAAGCCTAGTTGGTATAGCTACCCAGCAGGCTGAGAAAACCATGGTGAACACTTTGTAGAATAAACTCTATTTTTCTCTGTGAAATGAATGCACACAATTAAACCAAATTCTAAAGGGAACCTGTGGCATAGGCATTAATGCTCACCCCCACCTCCTGTACTTCCACACGCAGCAAATCTGCCTGAGGGCAGTTTTTCCTTTACTTTGAAGTGTGCTAAGCTCTTGTGTTGAACACAAGTCAGAAAGGTACCCAGATCAAAGCTCATGGAAGCAGCTCATGAACAGTGATGGGTAAGGAAGGATGACTAGCACCCAAACGAACTGTCACCCTGCAGGGAGGTGACTCTGAACCCAGTTATTGGCGTTTGCTTATTTTTTCTCCCAGTGGTGTTACACACCCACTGATGATTGCAATCACTCGCTCAGTAGCTCGGACTTCCCTGGTTCCCTCCCTCCCCTTTACGCTCCTATTTTCTACTGGTGTTTCCAGGCATCAATTGTCAATCAAATGAATTGCTCTAAAATCCTCAGTTCAAGTTCTGCTTCTTGAGGCACTCACCTAAAATAAAATCCAAATCCATTCAACAATGAAGATGATAGTAATAATATGAACACCCAGCCCCAAATTTCATCCATAGAAATCATATTTAAGTTACCTGGAAACTTATTTGTCTTTTCCAAAGGCAAAGTATACACGAGCCTTTCTTTGCTTTCTGTTTTTAATTTAGCATCAGGGATGTGATGATTAATGAAGGATGTTACTTTTTCTGGATCACATATTTCATTTCTGTACAAACTAATATTTAAGAGAAAAGACAATTCATTTGGATTTGTCTATCACTACCATAAGAGAAGAGATCTTATTGAATGTTTCTCCTTTGAAGACTACTTTATTGGACTTTATGAGACAAACATAATGACTAGAGCAATAACAATAATCATAATGTCACTGTTTTCAAAAAAAATATGATTGATACAGAGGTGTGTAAACTCAGAACAACTACAAATATACAAAAGAATACAGAATATAATTGAAACTATGTATCAAGTATGAAGATATAATGTAGATATACATAGGCCTATCTATCTATCTATCTGTGAAACCAGGAAGCAGAAAAGACTTTCCAGGGAAATAATTATTAGAACAGACTGAGAAGGCATCAGGAATTAGCAATTGAGAGGGAAATTTGGCTTATAAGTGTGTTTTGTTTGTGGGTTGTCTCAGAATGTTTTAGCCTTTCTTGTTAGATAGAAGTTGCTTCACTCTCTACTGCCAAATTCACTCCCACTTTTGACACTTCAGAAATTATCTGATGATGTGGCAAAAATGAAGACATATTACAGGATTTTCCAGATCAGTGGAGGAAATTGGAAGGTGGGGAAAAGGTAGACGTAAGTGGCTGCATAGAACAGCTACCTAGCCAAGGTGGTCCATGAAATAGCCCTGGGGGCATCTGTCTCTTCCCCACACACCTACCCTGCCCCGCTCCCCAGCAAATCACTTTAGAAAGTGATTAGAAAGGGTAAGAAGAGGCAGGAATGTAGGAAAAGCATTCAGTAAACACTCTCCATTAGTGAAACAGGCTGATTTTCTCTCACAAATGCAACTTCTTACAAGCAGTATTGAAAAACATGTACTGAGATATATGTACATAGTGTAGCTCCAGTCTGTCTCCAAAATGTGTACCTTAAGTGATAGCCAAGACCCCATCTTCTCTTCAGAAAGACAGAGGAGCCTGCACACTTCAGCCTCCCGCTGGACATGATTACTTTTCTGTCTAAGTGAAAAAGAAGCAAGAGTAAAGGGTATTAGAAGCCATTTCTTCCCACTCTACAAAGTATAACTAAGGAGGCAGAGCTCAGAAGTGTTCTGTGCACGACTAGCACGAATGAGCATTTATTTCAGTGTTTGACATAAGCAGGAACATACATGCAATTAAAATGAGATGATGACTTCTTATCTTGTTCAATGCCTTCCTTTATGCTTTTTGGAAAACAAACAAATTCTCTAGGCATATTTTCTACTCTGGATGCTAAAGAACAAACAAGTGGATATTTTTTGACCAAATGTGTACTACAGGATCTCCCTGGTAGCCAAGGTGTTAAGTCTTAGCACTATCACTGCTAAGGCCTGAATTCAATCCCTGGCTACGGAGTGACCCACACAGCACAGCAGACTTCTCCTGTCTCGCACTGCTCTCCTCAGCAGTGGATTTCAGTAGATCCACTGGTTCTGCTCACACTTTGTCTCTGGTGAATCCTGTCACCGCCCCACTACGCTCTAGCCTATACTCCAGCTCCTCACACACACACACTCACACACACACAGATTAAAAAAAAAAAAAAATCTGTGCTAAAGATTCTGTTATATAAATTGACCAATAGCTCTGGGAAGAAACAGCTCCCAAATTCTTTATTTGCTACTGAGATAAAGGCAACCTATCTCACCTGCGAGGAGGTCGGCTTCATCCATGAAGTTAGTACTTAAGAGAATCATCCGGTTTGCTTTGCGCTCCTGGAGGAAGCTCCAGACCTGGTACCTTGAAAAGGGGTCCAGTCCCGTGGTTGGTTCATCTAATATCAAAACCTACAGGGTGACAAGTTATGAAACATGCCTCTCTTGCACCTGAATTACCTCCACATGGCAGCTTGGCAACAACAAAAGACAGTAATAACCCTGCAACTATTTGTGCCCAATATAAAGGGCACAAATAGGGCACGCGCTCTCTTTTGACAAGTTACGACGAGCGCACCTCTACTTCAATGGTAAAGCAGCGCTGAGCTTCTGGCTGATAGCCAACCTGTTTTCCTCCCCTTGCATGCTCTCACTCTCACTTACCTGCGGGTCTCCTAAAACGGCAATTCCAAATGTCAACTTTCTTTTTTGTCCTTCACTTAAGAACTTAGCAAGATTGTCCTGAATGTTTTGAATGTCCAATTCCAGTAAAATTCTTTGTACCTAAATGTGAAAACATACATAACTTGAAGTACAAGCTGATCCATACTACAGAATTTTAATTGTTCAGTATAGCAGTAGATTTTTTTTTTAATAGGACCTCCATGCCTAAATTTTATTCAAAACAGGACAGGCACAATGCTGAGGGGAATTCTGAGGTCACAATTTAACTTGGCAAGGGGTTGACAGGTGAACTAATCCAAGCAAGCCTGTCTACCTCCTGTTCCACTTCCTGTGGTTGAATTCCTTTTATTTTAGCAAACAGTCTGAGGTTTTCCTTCACTGTGAGCATGTCAAAATGAATATTGAATTGAGGACAAACGCCAGTTATCTTTCTGATTTCCTCCAAGTCTTGCATTTCAGAGAGGTTTTTATTGTAGATGGTAACTGAACCTAAGAATAGAAGTTAAAAATAACATTGGCAACATAACAGGTTTTATTAATGTCTGAAGATCTTATTCGGGAAAACACTGACATAGATTCATCAATGTCCACAATGGTGACTCCCAGTTTTTCTACAGCCATCAGTTTTTCCCATATAAGTAGTGTATTTGCCCTGAAAATATATAATCAACCTACTGAATTTTGTAAAAATTGGGGAAGTACAAAATACATTCAAAATCATCTTGTTTGATAATTTCAGATAACCAAGTATTATTTTTTCGTATACCGTCAAATTTAAGCCTGAAAATGAGAGAGGCCCACCTATGATCTGATTCAATTACCAGACATCTTGCCTTTCAGCTGAATCTTTTTGCTCACCTTCTGTTGGAACAGACGTCCCATTAAGGACATTCAGTAATGAAGACTTGCCAGCCCCACTGTGACCCAGAACTGCTGTGATTTGACCTTCATATATGTCAAAGAACAAGCCTATTTGTAGAATAAAATATTAGCAGTGTAAATAAAGGGCATCCGACAGAGCTAATATGAAAAACAGAACAAGCCTATTTTAGTTTTGCATTGTCAAACACTTCCACAGTAAAAAAAACAAAATATGTAATCTTATCTGGTTGCTAACATAATTATGTTTACTGTAGAATGTTTGAAAAATAAATATAACCCCTTAAGAAGATAACATTAAATTAACCATAATTCCAAATATTAACCTTGTAATACACCGACTTCCAATAAATTCTTGTGCATATATGAATACATAACATATATATTTAGAATCTTTTATTACATTTGATTCTTTTCTAGCCTGTGTTTTCAAATATTAAACCACAAGCATTTTCTATGGCATTAATTTTAAAAATATATAATGGGGTTGGAGAAAAATATATTATAATATAATTTATATATAAATTATATTATAATTTATATTTCTCCAACCCCATTTTTTTTGGCTTTTTGCATTTACATGTCAATAGAAGATTCACTTAGCTAACTTCCAGGTGAAAAGTTGGCTAGAGCAAGATAAAAGGCTTAAAAATCTCCCGCCTCTCTGACCTTCACCCTTGTTTTTTGTATGCATAAAAAATAAATCTTTTTAAAAAAGGGATCTTAAAATCATAGTGCCTGCTTTTAGAACTTTATATGATCTTTATAAAGAGTTAAACAAGAATGTTGATTACAGTTAGCTGAATTTCATATACAAGTTTGTGAATTAATTAAGTCATGACTTCCATTCCTGGGAAAGCTACTTGGCTATCAAAACATAGGCTGTGGCTAAGGAATTTTACTCATTAATTTAACTAAAATTATTATTTATTTATGCATACAGAACTAGGGTACAGGTTAGAGGTGCAGGGGCAGTGAGATGATTCACCAGAGACAGTTGGGAGCAGAACAGACCAAGTGAGACCCACTGCTGAGGGGGGTCTACTGCGCCATGTGGGTCAGCTCCCACATGGGAGGGGCGGGGATCGAGCTCAGACTTTAGCTGTGATAGCCCTGAGACTCAACCCCAGCATCACCAGGAAGGCTAGATAAGGGATTTTAAATAAACACGCTGAGGTGGCCAATGTTTTAAGGGCAGTAACTGCATGTGGAGGAAGGCTGAAACTGTGACACCAGGTCAGAAAACGAGCTTGGTTCAAAGCATGAGTTTCAGTTTAAAGAAAACAGATTGTTAGACACATGGTGGGTCTGCCCCTCCTGTGCAGTGTGCCGCCTGTGCAGTGTGCCGGCAGATTCCGAAACTGAGTCTGGGGCCCCCCCTCTTCCCAGAACCCCCCATCCTCCAGGATAACTACAATTTACTCTGTTACTTTTGTTTATTTTTAATGTATTGTTACTCGTTGCTTTTGATCTTTTTACGACTCTGCTACTATTGAAAAATAGAAGAAATCACTGCAGAAGTTTAAGATGTTTCAACATAAGAAGAAGCTCAGTCACTGGTAGGTGTAGAAGTAGTTCAGAAGGTGTGTTGGGAACTGAAATGATAAATCTACAAAGATTTCAATCTATCTGTGGTTAAAATTTAAGAAGCCAAATCTACTTGTATGTGATGAGTAAAATCTGGAGAGAGAACATACACATGCATACTGATAAGTTTGTTAAATGGGTGAAATATAGAGTGAATCTCAAAGGCACAAGGAAGAGTGAGTTGAATGCTGCATTTATCAGAAAACAAGTACAATTTCTGCACATACACAGAGAGCTATCAAGCATTTTTTTTTTTTGGAGAGGGGTGTCCATGGTTTTTCTTTGTTAATTTTTAAATTCTCAGTCTCTTAAATTCACCTTCCTCTGGGCCCTCCCTCGTGGCACAAGGGTTAAAATGCAGCACTATGAAGCTATCTGCTGTCACTGCAGCACAAGTTCGATCCCTGGCCAGGGAGCTGACCCATATGGCACAGTAGACTTCTGCTGTCTCCCCACTGCTCCTTTCAGAGTATATTTCAGAGAACCTGCCTGTTTTGCTCCCCATTCTGTCTCTGGTGTATCTCTACCGCCCCCCACCACTGGTTTGTACCCTAGTTCTTGAATGCATAAATAAATAAATCTTTAAAAAATATTCATCTTCCTCCTAAAAATCATTACTAATTAAAAAACACTGTTCTCTATGAAACATGACCAACGATTTTGATGCTTGTTTGAACAATTTGTTATAAAAAAAACTATATTTTTGAGAATATGTAGTGTAGATAAGGTAGTTCACTAAAATTGCAAACTGTCATAGGGCTTTGACTTGTGAAATAAAATCCATGATCAAAAATGCCGCCATCCTGTCTTAATCTCACAGAACATGTAAACCATGCAAATTCCCTGCTAGTATAAAATATAATTTATCAATTTTAAGTCTAGATGTTCCTCAGAGTGCAAAAAAAATATTTTTTATCATGAATTCATGTTAAAAAAACAAAGAGATCACACTTTTCACTTGCATGAATCATTTTTATAAATGTATAATGAACCATTTGGAAGGATTTCCTGTCCAGGTACTAAACAGGTCAAATTCCAGAAGATGGAATTAGATTATATCTTTTTTCTTTTTCTCTTTTGTTTTTCCATAGTTTCAAACTTTTCCTTGATTTGCCCCCACTTTTTATCAAGAAGTCAATTAAAACAGTCAAATGTTTTTCTCTACCTTTCAATACTTCGACTTTTCCAGACCTTATTTTGTATTCTTTTTTAACATTTCTGATTCTGAAACGACAAAGAGGGTACTTCCTTAGCCAACACACAAGTGACAAAAGTATTGAGAGTAACAATAGGTCAGGAACAATGCTAGCTAGAGAAATAGGTGTCATCAGTGCCTTCCTTTGAGATAAAAGTTGTTAATGCCAATCTACTTAGAAAGATGGAAAATAAATGTCTAGAAAGTTACAATTAAATTATTATGATTTTGCTAAGAAAATAGGGTATTCTTTAATTATTCTCACTTCCTCTAGTCTTTGGTGTTCTTCTTGGGCAAGTCAGCTCATTGAACTGCACTCTTTAGCCACTGATGATTTCACTGTTCATTTACCCTTTGCCTTTTCAATAACTATTTTTATGGAGCTGGTGGAGAAAGGCTGTTGCCCCTCAGAATGAGAAGGATAAAAACTGGGAGCTTAAGTTCATCCTATATCTGTCAGAGAGGGAAACATTTCACTTTCCAGCTTTAGTTCTGTTTTATTTGCCCCCCCTTTGCTTCCTGGCATCTCTATAGTAGCAGGATGTTTAGAGCATACACTCAGGAGCCAGCTGCAATTCTAGTCCAGTTCCTCATTTATCTCTGACATTAGGCAACAGACTTAACCTTTTAGTACTTTGCTTTTCTCATTGGTAAAATGGGAATAATAAAAGTGCCTCACAAGCATTTTGTGAAAATTAAACGCATCTCTGAAAATTTAATGCATCCTAGAGGACACTGAGACAGAGAAAAGCTTATACATCCAGTGAGAGGAGCATGTGGGTTACAAACTTGAGAATTTCTGATCCTAAACTACTTAATTCTTCCATCACTCTATGTAAAACAGATAAAGTGAAGGAAGAAAGGATTGAAAGAAAGAAAAGAGCATCTCTACATAGAGATGTGGGGGGCAAGAGATAAGACCAAAGGGAATGACAAGGTGCAAGGTGATGTGGTAACATTATCTGGAACTAAGCAAAGAGAAATTCTTTTCAAGTAGCAGCTAAAACACACATAGGCTTGGGGCTCCAAGCGACAGCCACAAAAGCACATTGTTCTTCAGTGGCTGGCTGTAGGCTCAGCTTGTTATTGGCTAATAATGGATGAGCCTTGCACCCTTATATTAGTATGAGAGATCACCTGATGGCTTCTTTTCCTTGGAATTCTGGAGATACTGGTTCAAAATAATCATTAGGAGGATGTTCAAGATCTTGCTCCTTCTTGAGGATCTTATTACCAATCCTCTGGCGCCGGAAACAAAATGATGAGTTCAGGAAAAATAGTGGAGAGTAACGGCGGTCATTTCCATCTAATTAATCAAGAGGCAATAAAATATCACAACAACATCAGCACATAAGCAGAGCAGCCTCGTTCAGAAGAGTACAGACTGTCTTGGGATTTTAAATCACTGTAGAGAAAATTCTTTCCCTTCTAACTTCCTCTTATTGAGAAGATGACCTAGAGATGCAGTAAACAATGAAAATCCAGTGGAAATAAGATATCATTCCCAAAGTAACACAGTGTAATAGAACTGTGGACAAAATATAAATAAGTTTAAATAAAATGTGATATAAAAGACAGAATGAAAAAAAAAAAAAAGACAGAATGAATGAAGCTGAGCACTTGAAGAAAAAGTTTTAACTGCCATGTTGAAATAATTGGAGACATCGTTGTGAATTTAAGAACATACTTGACCACAACAGATGAGTGAACATAATACTAAAATCTACATGTTCTGTGAATCAAAAGGGAAAGAAAAATTTATAATTATTCAAGATGAATGGGTGATCATTTTCCAGAGTTTAAAACAGTGAGCAGTATTTGTTATTATGGGTCATCCTGTACTAATCAAAAATGACAGACAGAAATATACATAAGTACATAGGTGCATATTAAGACAAACTTCAATCCAATCCAAAGGGAAGGGACAATGAAAAATAAGTAAGAAGATTCCGCACAGAAAAAAAAGCATTCTGATTCCAGGTGCGAAGGAATTCTGGACTTATGCAAAGTCTTTCATTGTTTGCAAGATAATGCTGCAAATATATCAACATATGAAAAGCAATTTCAGAACAATGCTACAAGTTTCCTCTTATTTTCCTCTTGCTATTTCCTTGAAGGATGGACATCTCAAGTGTTCCATCCAGAAACAGAGGGCAGAGAGGAAGACACTCCCTGTACTGCATCTGAGGTCTTTTCTGACTGTGCTTACTTTGCAATCTTCCCCATTCTTACAAGAACAAAGATTTATTAGGAAGTATTTCTTTTTAAAAAAATTTACTTATTTATGCTTACAGAACTGGGGTACAGGCCAGAGGAGAGGATTCATCAGAGACAGAGTGGGGAACAGAACAGGCAGATCGACGAAGTACACTGCTGAGGAGAGCAGCGAGTGGGTCAGGAGAGGTGTGTCGTGCTATGTGGGTCACCTCCCTGGCTGGAGATTGAACTTGTGCTGAAGTAGCTGCCACTAGCTTCATTGTTGAACCTTAACCCATTGCTCCATCAGCGAGGGCCCTAGGAAATATTTCTAACATATGACGGCCATATACTGGCCCAAAACACCTTAAGAATTAATTTACTTCTAACTATTCTGACACAAATCCTAAATAATATTCTTTGAAAATGCTTTAGAGTACTTCATAAAAAGAGACATCTATTTATAATTCAGATTATAATTGTCATTGTTGTATATATAACTATTTAACTATCATATGTATTACTATATTAAAGTCAGAAGAATGTATTTTTACATAAAAAATTTCTTGAGACTATTAAGACTACAAAGGTAAAATGAACTCATTTAGCTTATGATGGGAAATACTTGTTATTCTTCATTTCTTAAAATATATTTATATAACCTTAAGAAAGAACTTGCGGGTCCTACCTGGTGGCACAGCAGGTTAAAGCGCAGCACTAAGAAGCTAAAGCCACTTCAGCATGAGCTCAATCCCCACCCTGGAGGTGACCCGCGTGGCGCGGCAGACCTCTCCTGACCTGCCCGCTGTGACCCTCAGCTGTGTACTTCGTCATTTGGCCTGTTCTGCTCCCCACTCTGTCTCTGTTGAATCCTCTCACTTCCCCTTCACCTCTGGCCTGTACCCCAGCTCTGTATGCATAAATAAGTAAATCTTTAAAAAAAGAAAGAAAGAAAGAGCTTGCAAGTGAGCGATATCTGTAGAGTTATGACAAAAACCCACTATTACTTACAAGGTAAGATTTTGTCAAAATATAAAGCCAATGCCAAGTAGATAAGAGCATCAAAAGTCAATATGGCAAGAATTGCTATCATCATATATGAGTCTTCTGAAGAGTCAGAAAAACCTATGTCATTCATTTTATAATCCAGGTAGATAATCTAAGATTCAAACAAAAAAATAACAATTAATAGTTAAATAAAGTAAATAAAAGTAACACAGCATAGCAGTCAGGAGAATCACTTTAAAAATTAACTTTTCAAGAAGCTGTTATAATGAAGTGATTAGTGAAACAATTTCTGTTTTTAGGTATCAAAGGAATTTAAGGAGGAAATATTGATTAAAAAATGCAATGTTCTAAAAATGTGATTTTAAGTTACAATTTATGTGCTTGTTCTTGTAAGTCTTTGTAATATTATAATTATTCTACACAATAAAGAAGTACAAATTTTAGAAAGAACAATTCTTTTAAGCATTTTAAGATACTGATAGGAAAAGTTACCTATTTTCATAAATATTACTGCAAGTAAAGATTTATATTTATAATTTTGTCATATGACAATAGCGGTCATGTCCTAGGTACTGTGCTAAGTGCTTTTTATATTTCCCCCAGTTAATATTCACCATAATTGTAGGCCTAATTATTTTATCTGTATTTCACATATGATGACACTGAAGCATAGAGATGTTAAGTAGCTTAACTAGATGAGGTTAAAAAAAAATCACATAGTAAGGAGTGACAAAATTGAAATCAGAATCCAGGAAGTCCAGATTTGAAATCCATTTCCTCACCGTAGATACTCTATAACTTCTATATGTTAAAATGTCAGCATTTCAAAATTGAGTTTATTCTAGGAGTGTAAGCCTACAACAACATCTGAAGGTCAGTCAGAGTAGCTCAGCATAAAATACATTGAAGGAGAAAAATATAGGCAGAAAAAAATTTGATGAAAGTTAATAACCAGTGATTATAAAGTCTTCATAAACTAAGATAAAAGATTTTTCTTAATCTGATGAGTTAAGGGTGTGAAGACCAACACAAGGACTCATACTCAACTGTGAAATGCTGAAAGCTTTTACTTTTTTTGCATTTCTATTCAATTTGTGCCAGAAGTCTTGCTCTGTGCAATAAGGCATGAACATAAATAAATGGCATAAAGATTGCAAGAAGAAAAATTAAAGCATCACTATTTGTAGGCAACGTGATTATACATAAGGAACTCAAAGATAAAACTAGAAAATGTTTATGTAATACATATAATACATTCAAGGGAGGGATGTTTTTTTCAATAATGGTGCTGACACAGCTGGATATCATGTGAAAAATGAATAATACTTATGCCTATAAATACATACAAGTTATTTTGAAGGACTTGATTTTATAATATATAATAAGAATAAAATGTCAATGTGCAAGAATCATTTACATCTTTCTACATTAACAACAAGCATTTAGAAATATGAATTAAACACAGACGCTATAATATATACAATGGTATCAAAAGTATAAAAACTTTGGAATAAATCAACCAAAACTATGCAAGACTATGCTGAAAACTAAAACACTAAGGGAAAATGAATGGAACATATGTAATCTTCATAACCAAAAAAAAACCAAACTTGATTGAAAATTCAACAGCATCAAACACTCAACAGATTCATGCAAATCTGTGTGTATAACTTAGTGAGTGTGTTTTAAAATTTACATCATTGCAAATAACCTGGAAAGGAAAAAAATTTTTGAAAAAAGAATATAAAGTTGTGAAAGTTGTAAGATATCAAGACCTATTAGAAAACAAAACAATTAAGACAATGTGGCAACAGCATGTAGACAGACAGATGGGGTAATACATTCTTCATTGAGTTGACATTATTATACATTCAAGGGGAGGATGGTTTTTTTCAATGATGGAACAGACACAATTGGATATCATGTGAACAAATGAATAATACCTCTACCTATAAACACACAAAAGTTATTTTGAAATGGATTTTATATACAAATATGAAGATAGTCAATTAAGATCCCAGCATAAACACAAGAGAATATCTTAATAATCTCAGTGTATGCCTTGATTTCATAGAGATAGAAAGGCATTCTACATTAAAATTAAGAACCTCTGTTCGTTAAAAGCACTATCATGAGAGTAGATGTGTTAGTAACATGTGAAAATTGTCTTATATGCAGCATATATAAGGAAGTCCTACAAAACAAGAAAAAATTAAAATCAGTAAAAATGAGAGAGGCAATTATTAAAAAAGAAAAACCCAAAAAGTCACTAAACAGGACACAGAATATTCAACTTCACCAATAAGCAGGAAAATAATATCACAATGATAAATCATTATATATCCGCAAGAGTGGCTAGAATTTGAAAGATTGATAGTAGCAAATATTGAAAATTTGGAGCAACTGGAGCTCTAAAACCCTCCTGGTGCAAAAGTTCATACAACCACTTTAGAAAAGTATTTAGTAGCCCTACAAAGATTTAGATGCACATAGTTTAGGTACCATTATTCACCTCCTAGATACTATAAGGGAGAAAAATCTACCACCCCCAAATATATCCTTGTTAAAAACTTTAATTGATGGGAAGCCTCGCAGGCTGGATGGATGTTGCTTTTGAGAAAGACACTGACAAGTGAAATTCTTTATAATGATGTCCCTCTCATGGTATTGGGAAACCCTAATCTCTTCATGTCCTTTCAGTGGCTAAGGCAAAGCTTTAATTTGTATGCCTTTGTTTACTGTGCCTTCCTTGGTGAACTCTTTCTTCTTTCCCAACCTCCCTTGTTTTGGTAAAGCTGTTTGAAAGCAGGTGAAGCCACGTGGTGAATTCCTCCAATGTACTGTCTCTCTCCTATCTATACAGAAGATTTAAATGTTATTATTAAATTTCTTTTTGATTTTCTTTTTTCTAGTCCATGTGTTTGATGCTTATGTGATTATTTGGCAGCTTACAGTTACTTGCAGAGATATGGGATGATCTCCTTTGTACTCTGACAATGTTCATATTCATTAAGATTTTTTGCAGTTATTAATAATAGCAAAAGACTGTAAAAGATTTGCCCATCAATAAGGAAATTGATAGCATAGCACAACAGAATTCCACATAACAGTATATAATAGCTTCATATAATCTATAGATGAAATCTAAAAACATCAAGCTGAGAGAAAAAGTCAGATTTTCAATCATAGATTTTGTACAATATCACATCCATAAAGCTGAAAACAGGCTAAACTAACAATTATACTTAGGAACACATTCTTATGTGATAATACAAAGCAAAGAAGTAATTACAAAATTTCTACCTTTAGGAATATTTGTGGTTGTGACAGTTATTTTCTTTGATATAGTCATGATTACTTTGGTCTATTTTGTATTTGTTAAGCTCTATATTTACATCTTAAATATAAATATTTGAGGTCACAAAAGAGATTTGCATAACAATTTTTAATAAACAAAATGTTTTCATTATGTGAAGAGAAAAGCTAAATATTTTCATATAAAAAAGAGACAAAAGCACTTCAGCAAGAAAATGTATCTTCAATGTGAAAAATCTATCTTATTCAAGATTTGAGATGCTAATTTCTTTTGAGTGTATCAATAACATTTTCAAGTTTAGCTTTTGAGTAGAATTGTTTAGAATAAAAGCTCTTAATTTAAAAAAAGTGATGAAGAAGTGATGAAGGATGAAATTGTTTGAAGGCTTAAATAATAAAACCAATGAATTATGTGAACTATGCTCTTACCTTCGTCATTCCAGCAGTGAAGGCAAAGGGGCTACACATACTCAAAATCCATTCCAAAGATGAAGGAAGTTGTCTATAATATGCAGTGAACCCCACACCCCCCCAAAAGAGTGTGAGGAGAAACACAACCAAACTGGTCAGGACGGTTTTCTTTAGCAACACACTCATCAGGAATGACAATGTCAACTAAAAGAAAAAGAAGTCATTATTTATATTTGGTTCACTGGGAATCATGGGTAGCACAATCAAATATGAATCTTTATATCATAACAAATATTTATCAGTGAGACAATGATGAAAATATTAAGATGGAATTATGCTCAGTCTTTCTCTCAGTGCCTTTATAAAGAGGGTCCTTACAAGCTGTGCTCTAATGTTGGCTTTGCACGGCTGAGAACACATTAAGAAAACTGGACAATAAATGAACTGAAGAAAGGACAGGAAATGCAAATTTAGAAAGACTGAAGAAAAACTAAATTAATGTACTAAAAAGAGCATTTACTTCTCCAGAAAACAACCTAGACTGTGAAAGAAATTAGGGACCCTTTTCAGAAAAACAAGAAATGACATGGGAAGCCAGCAAACAGTGGAATTAAGAGGAAAAGAAATACTGGGAAAATCGACTATGCAATGTGAGAGACTCTTGAGGGAAAAGAGGACCAAGCACATCTTCATTAATTATCTAGGAAAGTTCTTGATATTCTTAGTGAAAATATATTTTTTCTTTTTAATGCATCATTTCTTTAACTCGGACCTTTATGCAATGCAGTGGTCCAATTTTATTTAGAGCACATCATTGTCTTACACCCATAAAGATTTACACATACTCACATGCACACACAGTTTAATAACTATGACCTAAAGCAGAGGAAGTGGTAATAAATTTGTAAACTTACCAAAGATAAACCATATGAGAAAAAGAGGGTGAATATGGCCATGAAACTTATTGTGGTTATAATTTCGGTAGATACGATGATAACTGTAATGATTATGGAAATAATTAAGATGAAGCCAGCATAGATTAAACCCCAGGAGAGCCTAAACAAAGACCAAAAATTCAATTAATTTAACTTTATTTTTAAATATTAGAAACACAAATATCTAAACAAAAAATACAATGACAGCCCTTGCATTTGCCACCTATCCGAATAACTAAAATATTACGAGTAGTATATTGGCAAGGTTGTGCTAATGAGGGTCAGTGCTGTATTCACATATTGTATAACTACTGTGGAAACTGCATAAGTAGTATCATTTTATATGTAGTCTTCTGCAACTTCTTTCTCAATCAACATATAAAATATTTTATACATCTGTGTACTATTTCATTTTTGCATATATACCCTTCTATGCATGGACATTTAGGTTGTTCCCAATTTTTATTTTGAGCGCATTATTGCTTAGAATATTCTTGGATTTGTCTCTCTTGGCAAATGCACAAAATTTTCCTTAAGGTGCTACTGTTAACTTAAAGGGGGTAAGGTTTTTGTTTTTTCAGCATTATATGCTATCAAAGTATTCTAACTTAAGAACTGGAAGGAAACTTAACATCTGGTGATTAAGCAACCTTGGAAAATTGGGTACAGATGATAATTTGACCATTTTTAGGGATAACTCACTTCCATTCTCCAGATTAGTAAAAAGTAGAATTTTATAACTACACTAAATCCACCCCATTCTTGCTATTTCTATATGTGATTTCTTCATTTAAATGGGTATAAACTATTATAAAAATCATTTTAACTAATAATAATACATTTAAATTGATTACATGCAAATATACAACTTAGATTACATTCAATCATATGTAAAATGTTATTATACTAACTAATATATTTAACATAATATTAAATTTAAATGATGTTAACTTAAAGTGAAATAATTATGATATAAATAAAGTGTTCACCTTGTTCTGTTTCCCTGGTTCACATTCACAATTTTAGGAGGTATGAGGTAGGTATAAAGAAATAGAATGCAATCTCAGATCTAACAAGCCTATAGGGTATTTTCAGGGCAAGTTCCTCATTTTACAGATGAGTAACTATTAATAATCCTATTATTAGTTAATAGGTGTGTTAAAAATCACAAAGTAAATCAATTACACAGCTAAGAGGAAGTGGCAGACTTTCATTTAGTCCAGAGCTCTCTCCCTTACATAAAGATGCCTGATTAAATAACAATTCAATTGAAGAAAATTACAAGAGTATTTAACCTAGGCTCTTGCATAAACATGTCCTAGTAGAACATTTTTCCTGCTTATTTGCCTTCTTACTACATTTCATGTCATTATGATAATTCAGACTGTTAGAAACATCAGCATTTTAAAAAACATACTGCAGAAGCCACTTCCTGAATGCAGAGGGGAACTACTATAGGTAGGAACTGAAAAAAACCATAGTAGGCGAATTACAAATGGAGGAAATTAAAACATTACCAAAGAAAAAGGAACTTCACTGCCATGAGTTGAGAGGGAAGGGGTGATGTTCACTAACTTAGGAAAACCTTCATATAAAAAAATGCATCACACTTTAGTGGTTACATTTATTAATTAGTACATAGAAAGCTTACCATAAAATGTGTTCCAATAAACAGCCTATATTTAAAATGTTTCAGAAACTTTTTCTTTGTAAGTTTTAAGGAAATGTAAAAAAATTCATTTTGCTAAGTTTTAGTTAAATGCTTTCTAGGAAGCATTTACCCTGAGAATAAATCCATATCTAACCATCCAGCTTTGTGATTTTAATCTAGAGTTGATATATGCCTAGTTATTTATTCTCTGGTGGCATGCCCTGGACTCTAAAAAGTTCCTTTTTACATAGATCTCCTCTCTAACACATTCCACCCACTCTTTGGCATATCCAAAATTTCCACTGCAAAAATATTCTCCTCCATTCTTTTTTATTTCAAGTCACTGTTTCTTCTTTTTCTGCTACATGATTCATATATTTAGAATTAGAAACTCTCTTTGTTAATAAATATACTTCATAGAAAATTGAAAATTCCCTAAACATAATTTTATTTCAGGACCATGTGGCTTGCTGAGTTGTTCTATAAATAGTTTCTATTTCACAGATTCACATCAATATTTTCTTGATATGAAAGCATACGCACAAAAATATCTCCCAGATTTTGATATCAAAAAATGCTTGGTTGGAGGGGAATAAAACATTTATTTTTTCTAGATAGTAGGGAGCTTATAACTGATCATATTGTAGAATTCTCAGCCTTGATCTCTTGGATCCTTAAGGTTTGTATAATTAGCATTTTTTTTTAATCTGCTAAATTTACTTCTGTATTATAGTAGTAGGTCTTTGTTTCTGCTCTGCAATGATTTTACTGTAACACAAATACAGAATGTATGTATAGATAGACAGACAGACAGATAGCAGATAGATAGATTGTATATATGCCTCTCTAAATCACTGATGAGCTATCAATATGTCAGTATCTGAAGCAAACGCTCTTATTCAGTTGTGTGGATGCATTCTGTAGGTTATCTCAGTTAATGCTGGCATACACTATTTACCCCTCAATACCTGCTACCCATTCTAGCATTTTACTTTTCCCTATGTGAGGAAATCTCCAGAAATCAAATAACCATGGGCACAGGAGAGTCACATTTGGGGTTGGTCTCTGGCTGGGAGTTCCAGCTCACAGCCTCATCATGCATTTGACATTGTCCAACTCTTTGCGCTCTAGAATCTTAATGCTACCATTCTCACAGTCACAGTCTGGTGTAACCAACTTGTGGCACAGAAAAAGTGCTCAGCAGGTTATGCTCACTCTTTTGTTAGGCAAAATTTAATGAAGATGAAATCATCAAGTCAGAACAAAAAAAAAGTAGCTGATGGACCAACTTTAAATCATGATTGCCAAAGCAAAAGTTCTTTGTCACTGCCTCTTAATTTCTCCTTTTATTCATTTGCATTACTTGAATCTGACACTCACCAGAATGCAGAATCTTGTAGACCCATCATGTTCATCATGTCCTTATTCTTTTTTCTTTCTTTTGTCACATTGAGTGACACAAAGTATGTAAGTGAAGAGAAGTAAAGCAAACAGTAGAATATAAATATCTCGTTTGGAAGAAACTCTTTAGAAATAAAAGATAGTATCTTCATGTTTATTGCATTAACTGACATCAACTTCTCCATCACAGAGTGATTTGTCATGACCTAAATAAGGGTTTTAGGGTTTAAATAAGCAAAATCATTATTTAAACTGTAGAACATTTTACAATATTAATAAATTGTGGTGACTGCACCAATTGTGTCAACATCCCAGTCCTAGTAGTGTCCTATGGTTATGTCTTAAGAGAAACTGGTGAGGCCTTGCCTTGTAAATTATTTTTACAATTTCCTGTCACATTATAACAACTAAAAAATGTAAAGAAAAAGAACAATGTTCCTTTGCCTAAATATAATTTCAACAGTTCTATAACTGCTTCATTGTAGAAATATATGAAAGCCTGAGTGTGTGTGTATAAATAGTGTGTAACATATATGATATATATTATCTTTCATCAAAATCTTGATGCCTCTGGAATTAGTTTCAATTAAGTATTAGAACTCTTCTTACTTGTATAATAGCAGCATTAATTGCAGTTTGCAAAGCCACGAATCCATAATTCCAATATTTGGCCAGTGTACAAGAGTAGTCTTCATCTGTATCCCAACAATGTGCTATAGACAAACAAAATCATAACCAAAATTATGGGATAAAGCAATTAGAGAATAAGAAACAAAAATCAAAGACAAAACAAATCTAGAGGAGACTCTACCAGTCACAACTTTGGAAAAAAAGAGCAATGTACCCATGGACACTCTGTAAGCAGAGAAAGTCTTAGTAAATAAAAAGATGAAAAGTCAACACTCTGATCCAACCATGCTGGACACCTTGCTGTGCCTCAAAAGGCCAAAAGCACTCCAGTGCTCAAACTATGCATGTGTGTCCATGGCTCATACCTTTCCACCTTTCCTCCTTCCTAGTCTGTTCCCTTAAAACAAACTCAGCGGAGAGATATTTTCTGGCCACTTTAGGTAGTTAGATAGAAAGAAATAGAGTGTAGTATCTAAAATAGCTCTTTCAGTTTTTGTCTTCTAACTCTGCTTTTCTTACTTTATTACCACCTGCCACATTGTTTTGCTCCATCCCATGTTCCTGAGTAGAAAGATGTAATCACATGGGCTCTGCTTTAGGTTATCTTTAATTTCCAGGGTCAAGAATCATGGGAGACACAGTGTAGACCCTCAGTGACTGAGAAGAAAAGAACCAACCCAAGTGGTCAATGAGCCATATCAATACTTTCTAAAAGACTTCAGCATCACCCACCACACTCCTTCTCAGCCTCACTCTGGTCTAAGCTGCCTTTCTTGCATTGTCCCTGAGCCCTTTGCTGCCTGTTCTCGGGCTATGACCAGAGTGCTCCCTTGGGCTTGAAAATCAAGTCATTTTTCTACCCTGATGGAAGTACTTCCATGGATCTCCCCTGCCCCATGTTTACAAGACACACAGGATATAGTCTTTGTGTAATGTCAGCCTGGTTCTCTTGCCCCTTGTTTGTGGTCTCTGATCCAGTTACACTGCTCTTCTTCCAAAATAATAGCAGGTGCCCTACTCATCCTAAAGGAAAACCATACCTGCCTTTTGATATGAAACATAGGACTTCCAGTCCTTCTGATGTTGTTTAAAATGTAAGTTGCCCAGGTTGAACACATCTTCTCACAGCTCACTGGGAACCCCCCAGGTGCTTGCACTTATCAATTGCTAAACTGGAATCTCATCTGAGGCTGGGATCTCTCCCCACTTTGATCATCCTTCACATCCACCTACAAGTTTATGGTATACCTATTGGATGATTTGAGAATTTCTGAGTCATACTTTAATGAGAAGATATGATTGACCTTGAAGTCAGTTGCACAATAAAATGTGCTTTACTACTTTCTCACTTGCCATTAATAGCATCTCTGTTGCCCATTCCAACACTATCTTTATTTTGAGAAGAACAAGAAAAGTACCATGACATTTCACATGGAAAGTCACCTGTGAAAAGATTTTCCTTCAAAAATGGAAGGTAATACCCCTGGAAAAATTTTAAATTATAAGAGAAATTATCATTAAAAGTGATTTCCACTACATCTGGGAAATTGTCTTGAAGTATTTTATCCACATCTTTTTGATTTGTCATTCCAATGATTCTTCTTCCTGTAAATCACAAGGTGAAAACACACATGAGAGGTGGTTAGAGCCTCACCATAGCAGAACATCACATCTGGCTGTATTGCCACACTTTTCATGGGAATTAAACCAAAATCATTTCCACTTCAGTTAGACTTATCCCAAAAGGCAAGACAGGCAATTTTATTTTAAAGTTTTTCATTCTAGAGTCAAGAGATGTATATGAGAATTAAGTGATTTATTTCAATCATGATAGGTATTAGGGCAAGTTTTAGGTACATAAAAATATGATGCCAGGCTCAATACAAAAATAGACATTACAGAAGTAGTTACTACAGTCAGAAAACTCCAAATAAAATCTCAGGTTTAGGCAACTCAGAATCTTTGTCTCATGTGGAAACCAACATCACAAGGTAACTCCATTTCTGACAGATATTCTCTATTTTCTATATTCTTGAAATATTCTGTTTCCACTAATTGTGCCTGTCAAAGATCCAGGATTACAGAGTAGAAGGTCAGACACTATGCATTTTGACAATCGAGTAACATACACGTTTGTTATCTCAGTTACACTGAGGCCATTTTTGGCCACATTCAGAATACAGAGCACTAAAGATGTTATAATTTATATCCTATAGAGAACAGAGTATTTTGAGACTATCTGCCCTTACTTTTCATAGGTCTGAAATTATCGTTCAATAACTGTGACTTAATTTCTTTTATTTAGACATTTTTTTAACTGGGCCATAAATCTCAATCATTGCATTTCCACATTAAAAACACACCCACCCAGACCCTCCCTGGTGGCGCACAGGGTTAAAGCACAGCACTAAGAAGCTAGAGCCACTTCAGCATGAGTTCAATCCCCGCCTGCCCTTGAGGTGACCACATGGCGTGGCAGACCTCTCCTGACCCGCCCGCTGCTCCCCTCAGCAGTGTACTTCATCCATCTGCCTGTTCTGCTCCCCACTCTGTCTCTGGTGAAGCCTCTCACCACCCCTGCACCTCTGGCCTGTACCCCAGTTCTGTGTGCATAAATAAATAAATCTTTAAAAACAAACAAACAACAAACAAAAAACCCCACCCACCCACCAATAATATCATCTTCCTAGACTCTTTACTACAAGTCTGAAACTGTAATTCTATTGTTTCATAAATTAATTTCCAATAGAAATGTAGGTCTCCATGTTTTGGACTCACATCAAGCTGAAAGAGTTTAAAAGTCAAATTTTTGGGAAAGAAAGGAAAAATTAACCAAAATTACATGCTATCTTAATAACTAAATAATTAGCATAATGGACCCCTGTCACTTCACATTAAACATATATACATTTTATCAAAATGACATAAATTAACATCTATACTTATTTTTTGTCATTAGTGTTCTTACCTTTCAAAAAGGGAGCAAGTGCTGTGATATTCATGATCTGCTGGGTTATGTTAGAGATTGGTGTATACATAATTACAAAAGACCCATTAAATTTATCTACTCTTCCCAGATTCTGAGAAGGTTTTTCAGGAAAAATTTCATTTTCTCTGAAATATGAAAATAGGCCTATATATAGTGCTAAAAGTATTGGAAACCCCCATTCCTGTAACACAGAAAAAAGGATAAATTTAGATTGTATTCATAGAAGAACTCTAGTAACATCAAAGTACTGTTGAAGGCAAGTTCCAATTTTGCCATACACTTGGCATCTCTACACTCTCTATTCAGGGTAAAGGGAACCTGAGGCAAGGTGCAGCCTGAGGCATTTGCTACATTCTGGAAAGGTAGGGGCATAAGTCATTGAGTTCTGGCTATGAGTATGGACAGAAATGCCAGGCACAGCTGATGGAAACTTTTCTGTTCTCTCTGTCCCAGTCTCCCTCCTTCCTAATCTTACCGGAGAATCTGGTGGAGGTCCCCAAGGTTGAGGGATGACCGAGTTCCTAGATGAAGAAACCTGGGTCCCTGAATGTCTGCATGGAGCATATCCCCTCACCTGCCCAACCCACTTCACTTCCCCTGTCAATCTTATACTGTGGAAAGGATGAAGAAACAAACGTTTGCTGTGTATAAGTCACTGAGATTTGGGGCTGTAGATAGCCCACCTGTCCAATGCAAACTGGCAACCAGCAGTGTTCCCCAAATTAAAATACTGTGATTTCTACCAGGCACTATTTCTATAGTTCTTGACTCTAAGAGTAGTTCATGGGGTAGTGGCTTTAATCGTTGCTGTAATTTGGACAAAATTAAATTTTCACTTCTTCTTTTTTAATTTTAATATAAGTAATATTTTTCGTCTTCCTTATTCTATCTTATTTTTCAGAGACTGCTGTAAGTCTCTGAATTCAACATGTACAACTTGAGACAACCACAAAATCATTCAGCCCACAACTTAAAAACATAGACTAAAATCATCACTAAGCAGTGAAAAAGAACAGTGCTAACTGTGATAAGGGGAAAAACTTCACACATACCAGTGAGCTTTCTCTTTTCATCCTCCATTTCTTCAGAAAATTCTTCCATAGAAGTGCTTGAGTTTGTCTATACACACTTTTCTGTTTCACATGCATTCCGTCTGTTCATTAAACAAACAAACAAAAAGGAAATATGGTGGAACACAAAGAAAAATAAATGAGTAAAATCTCAGTGGTAGAGAAGGAAACATCCTTAATCTTTTTTTTTTAAAATAAATAGTCCCTATTTTTATGAACTGCAAGAACTATTTAAACTGTAATCCATGATTGGGAAACCTTATACAAGATATGCTCAATGTAAGCTCCTTGAAAAATGGCATGGAGATAGAGTGATTTTATAACATTTCATTATAACATATTTTACAATAGAAAAGATAAAACTGGATTTGAGAAATTATAAGGTCCTTCACATTTTCAGCCATTCAAGGTTAAATGATTGTTATTCAAAACAAAAAGTTTTTGTTATTCATTATAAAAGTTTAACTCGATAGAGTGATTGAAGTATATTTCATCTGACCAGTAATTTCTTAGAATTTCAATAGAAATTCCAGTTATCAAGTTAACATCAAAATTCTGACTAATTAGATACATCTAAATAATCGATTATATTCATCAGCTGTAATGCTAATGAAATCTCTTCTTATAGTGTTTACCTTCTAGATTGTATTGAACAAATCTTATCAAAAGTGGCCCTGAAATAACAGTCCAGACTCAACCTACTTGAAACTGATTCTGAGATATAGAAGAATAAAATAATTTATCTCACATTTATGAATTCAAAAATCCCTGCATAACTGAGGAAACAAATTATATAGTGGAGAAGAGAGAAGCAGAGGGAAGGGAAAAGTCACATGACAAAGTAATTTGCACTGTGCACATAAACCAACAGAGAAAGTTTTTTCCAGTGTATGTAACTTTAAAATTAAATTATTTTAGATTTACATATAAAGGAATTCAAACAATTTTTCCTTAGCTAGTGCAGAGATAATTTTTACTGTTATCCCATATTAACTATTATTGGGAAAACATTCCAAGTTGGTTGAGAAAAAACAGAAAAATGTTTTGTCAGAAGGTCTTCAGTAGACAACACAGAAGTATTTGGAAACATCTGAAAAAGAGATTGATTTTACAGTGTCCACCCACATGTTTGACAAGCACAACAACACTGAACTTTACTTACTGTCAGGAAAATGAGAAAAAGCTCTCTGGAAACACTGGCAGAACAGTTCTCTTTTTGTCTTAGGCAACAATTACATTTTTCGCTTGATACTTCTTCCTTTGATGGCTGCCTGCTTCCAACAAATCTTACTGGCTTCTGAAAAGGGGTGTAGTCAGCCTAGGCTGTACATGATGAACTCGTTGGATTTTTTTTTTTCCCCTGTCTTTTCTTCACTAAGCCAATTATTCTAGAGGGATATGACTGTTCTGTGGTTGGTTGGAAATAAAACAAACCCTGTGTTTGTGCACTTGGCCTTTCAACTTCTGGGCTGAGGGAGAAAATGGTAAACAAAGAAAATGGAACTAGCCCATCAAATGTGATGAGCCCAGAAGGGGAAAGAGCGATAAATGAGTGAAAACAGTACCTGACTAAGCCAAGGGGAGAAAGCTGTAGCTTTCTCATATTTTTTCACTATTCCCCTAAACATAATCACCAACGATCCATTCGGTTAATTACACTAAAAGAGCAAAATGTGCTGATTTTTTTTTTAACCTAATAAATTCAGACAATCCCTAGTATAATACAGAGAAACATCTATGTTGGACAAATGAAGAATTACGAGCAAATTTCTTTCTCCTGCGGTACCATTGTAGATGTGGGGCTTCATAAAGCCTAAAAACAAAATAAAAGTAAATGGATTGCCAAGCATGAAAAAAAAAATAGAAACAAAACATGTAAGGATTCTTTTCAATTGTTGTGCATGAAGGGCCAGGGAAAAAGCTGAAATAGACTCAATTCCACACATAGTTTAGTTCTCCCTGTAAAGAATTGCAAATTTTTCTTTACTTGCCAAAGTAAATGGCAAAACAGGAAACCAAAGTCCATGAATTGGGAAATCTCAAATATTTGACATGGCTCCCAATCCACAGATGTTAATAATCATAAAGCTAGAGATACTCCGGGAAGCATTCAAAGCCTTCACAGTATGTATGTCAATTTCTTTCCTTGTACTGAGTTCTATTGATAAAAAAAAAAAAAGTCAAAGTGCAATGACAACTTTTACACAAAAATTGGCAAAACAAAGATATAAAATAATCTAAATGTCTCAGGATGGGGAAAGTCAAAAACATCTAAAAACTTTGTCAATCTCAAGTCAACAAAATGTCTCAGTCTCTTTTAAGTCACTGAAAATACAGTTCAGGAATTCAGTAACTTTGCTGTTGTTTTACACCCAAAATATTCTATTTCAGGAATCATTTTCACTTCGCTTTTCTTAGAATTATATTAACATTCACAATGATAGTATCAATAATTAGCCATCCTGGATGTATTTCTCTGGTTTCACTTCTTTCCCTTGTCTCTTGGCTATGCCTGTGCACTTCTTTACTCTGATTTATTTTTATTTTGGGAACCATTTTCTTTATTTACATCTGAGGATTCAGTGACCTATAAGGAAGTGCTTGATCTCCAGCTAGAAGCATATTTGAAATAATGGGTAACCCCCAAAAGAAGTCCAGATATAAGGGAAGAAGAAAAAGATAAACTCAGGCACCATGGACAAAAAACAAGGAATAAGAAAGTTACTTCCCAGGTGTTAAAGAGATGCTATCATACCCTTGTGACCTCAAAATGACCTTGAAAGATTCTGACCCTGGGTTTCATATCTTTGCCTGAGTCCAGAAGCTTCATAGGACTGATGAATGCTAGACATATAAACTAGAAAAGCCACTTATTAACCGAAGGGTGCGTACAGGTATGTATGCCTTGACCTCTCTGCAATGACCTTCATTATAAGTGAAAAACTCAATTCAAGTAGTACAAGGCAGGTCCTGGACACAGGAGAGGGATATCAATTCAATGTCCCTGCACGGTAAGTGTCTAAGAGTAACATCAGGGCAGTTTGTACATATACGAGGGAGCCAAATTTGGGTCTAAATTTTGACTCTGGCTCATATTAGTTACGTGACCTTGCACAGCTGATTCAGCTTTTACCCCTCCCCCAGTTTTTTCACCCATAAAGATGGAGATAATAAGTAAAAGTGGCCACATACATAGATCTACACAGACAGCAATTCCTCAAATAACATCATTTTGTTCAATGGCATTTTTTTTATAACACTGATGAGCTGGTGTAGACTTTGCTTGTCCTCCCATATCTGAGTGGGGGTTCTGGTTTTGGGTGCTCTCATTTCTTTGTACATCCTAAAAGGTGTGCAGGTGAGGTTCACTAACATGTCACAATTGTGCCAGTCAAGGTGAGTGTGTATGGGTGTGAGTGTGTCCTGCCACAAGGGGGCACCCTCCACAGGTTGGGCTCCTACCTGTGTCCTGAGCTGCAGCAAGAGACTCTACTCCCTGTGATGCTGAACAGAGACCCTCAGAGGCTTGGGAAATAAATGAATGCAAATGACTGTTTCAGATTAGAAGTGTTATGTGTCTTTAGAAGTCTGATGATCGTTTTATGAGCAGAAATCTGCCATAACTTAATCCTTGCTTCTATCAATTAGCCTATGGTAAAATTGGTTTTGATACATGCCATTTCATTTAACGTAAGCGTTTCCTACAACCTATCGATGGTATTAAATGAGGATTTACTGTATAGGCATGAATCTTTTCACACACACACACACACACACACACACACCATGATTTGAAGGGTGAGAGGGTAAAGCACTGATGGTATACACAAGGGAGTGGCTGTTGGTTGAGGTCAGAAAAGCTGAGCTCTCCGAAGTGGAGATGGAGATGGCTCTGTTTTCTTGCCAGCATGGTGGGATCCATCAGCTCCTACCTTATGCTTCCACGGTAGAGAGTTGGCTCCCTGTGTTCAGACAAGTGGTGAACTTGGGGAGGCCTGGCTATTTAAGACCCTATCAAAGCTTTATTAAAGTAAAACAAAATATGTGATCAAGATTCATTTTCTAAGTAGAGAAACATTTTGAGTAAACAAGAATTAGGAGTTTGTGTGTTGATGATAACAGCAAGTTTTCTGGAATTTCAGCTGCTATGGTCATGTAGCCATCAGTTCCTTCTCTGTATGCCTGTTTTTTTCTCACACATTTCTACAATTTTATTTGCTTTTTGAAATAGATATACAGAGAGCCATTGGTGGCTAGAGAGACTGATGACATGTCAGGATTATATCATCTTCCAGCAAACTTCTCAGCTCTGATAGAGGGTTCGGTGGTCCCTGCTTGGGTTTGGCTCTGTTCTGGTTTCAATCTGGACCCCAGATTGGAGTCACATGATGTAGGTGCAGCTGGAAGAGGCCCACCCTAAGGCCTGCCAAAAGGCATCTCCAGAAAAGAGGAAATTGTTTAGAAGCTCAGCGGACACTCCCAAATGTGACTGATACAGGATTCTAAATATTATTTTAAGAACTTCCATTTCTAGAATGGATTGTGTTTTTCTTTAGAAAACGTTGCTGATTACTTTTATTGAGGTCCAGTCCCTCTGTAATCTAACTCTCCTCAACTGCCTAGTGTTGATTTTTGCCCATTAATGGCCTATATGATTGATTGTCATCAACTCTCTTGGCAACTAATTAGGACAACTTATCTCTTAGTTTCTTTCTCAACTGCAAACGTAGAGAAAGCTGTTTGATCACAAGCATGAGTTGTTCACAGTGAAGGTAAAACTCTTCCTCCCAGACGTAGGGGGTCAAAAACCAACTCTGGACAGGCACCCACCTCATTTTATAGTAGGCTATAAGACAAATAAACTTTGTACTAGAAAAAATAAAAATTGTACTGCATTGTGCAATTATGTTACCACATTAACTCTCTTCATAGAAAGGAAACAAGATTGGGAAATAGTTAATAGTTTTATGGAAACAAAAATGGGAGTGTAGAGAAACATCACTTTGTAGGATTTGCAGTAACTGAAAAAATAGAAGGAGTAAGAGGAGGATGAGTAAGAGAAAGAGAATCCAATTAAGTATATTTATGAGGTTTTTATATTTTTAAAATGTCTATTTGAGGAATTTTGAACACAATATCCAGGTTCATTAATTAAATAACAGTTAATAAAAGTTAATGGAACATATTTTAAAAAACTAAATCTGCACTCACTATTGACTCTGACATGAATACAACTTTCTTCACCACATTTTCTGCTGCCCCTCCGTGTCCGTCCTCATGGATGCCTTGTCTAGAAGCTCCACTGATTGGTTTCCCAGGATGTGTATAGCAAAGCCCCACTGGAATGAGAGGAACAGTGTCTGGAACCTATCTGTGGGTGTGGGGAGTAACTGCTGCCCACCCTTGCCTTTCTCTTTATTCCTCAGGCACTGTCTGCACAGGACCTTTAAGTTGTTCCTGGAGCTTCAGAGTTTCTGCCATCTGACCCCCATCCCCAAAAAAAAATCCACAGGAATATAAACAAGTCACATACCCCTACCTAAAACAAGAATATAGAGCACTCTAGCACAACCAATCTGAAATATTTAAGAACCATTAATATGATGCTAAATTCTAAATTTTAGGATTGGGTTCTTATTAAAAGTTTCAATTTTACCTGCATGAAAATTTAAAGAATTTAAAGAATTGCTTATGGCCTCCTCTCGATGTTTAATGAAGAAACCCAAATTCCTCCCTTCCCTTCAGCTACAGAGTGTGGGGGAGGCTTCTGGCTTTACCGTGAAGCGCTAAGAGCAGCGTCTTCTTTGCTCCGTCATTTCACAGCTGCCTCACAGCTCCAGGTATCCTTTCACTGTGAGAGTGGGCCACAGTGAGGGCTGAGGACAGAACGCCCAATACTTGAGGATGTCATCTTCCTGTCGCCTTGGTGATGGCGTACAGCGGTGCAAAACCACCTACACAGAACCCTGGGTGTCAGATCCACATCCAGTTTTTGCGTCAATCTTTCTTCTACTGAGGAGATAAATGTGGGTATGAAGCAGCAATATTTTTTGAGCATGCAAGAGATATTTTATAAGTTCATCTACTTATTCATCTTTTTAAAAAAGATTTATTTATTTATGCTGACAGAGCTGGGTTGAAGCCTCTCACTGCCCCTGCACCTCTGATCTGTACCCCAGTTCTGTATGCATAAATAAATAAATCTTTAAAAAAAAGATAAATATGCTATCATATATATTGCTTAAGAATCTTCATACTCCAATAAAATTAGGAGTGGTCTCTCTACATACTAGAAATAGATATAAAATAGATGTGGTTAATATAATATCTTCAAGCTTATTTTTGAATGGGAAGAAATTAATCAGATGAAGCACTTGATAAAATAGACAACAAAAATGGTGACTTTAGGTTTATTTCGTCAGTGAATACAAGTGACTGGAATCTTCTTTCTTTGGATGGTTTGTCAAAATCTAAAAAGCATTTTGATATCACTTTTGATCTCTCCTTTAAAGTTCTCTTGCCAAGGAAGTATTGAGTAAAATAAATGATGCTACAGAAATGTTAAAACATTAAGGAAGTGCTGAACAAATAAGAATATTTTTAAAACAATACAAAATAGATGGTAAAGATAACTGCTAACATTCCTATGGCATGTATCAGGCACTGTTCTAGTATAATCGTCCTCACAGTCACCTCCATGAGTAAGCTCCACTGACATCCCCATTCTGCGGATGAAGAAAGTGAGGTGACAGAAGTTAAACTGCTTGACTGCAGTCACCCATTCATGCCATCTGGCCCTACTCATTACTTATAACCTCCACATTTCACTCCCTTTTTAATTAAACAGAAACTAGATATTACAAATGATCTACCTGTCTGCGTTTTACTTTGATAAGAAAAATATTTGTTTATTGAGCTTTGCAACAGGAGAATTTCTTAAGATTTAGGCTGATTAATCAACAAGGTTCCTGAAACACAACATTCTTTTATAATTTGAAAAATCTAATAAATAAAATCATGATATTATTTTGGCCTTACCTGTACAATTCCAGCAGGGAAGGCAAGTGGACTAAAAAGACCTAAAACCTACCAAAGATGGAAGAAGTTGTGTGAACAACACAGTGAACCCCAGACATCCCCAAAATATAGAGAAGAGAAAGCCAACCAAACTGATAACAAAGAGCCTGTCTATCAACACGCCCAGGAGGAAAGCCAGTGCTATCTGAGGGAAGACTTCCAATTGGGGCAATTTTTCCCTTTTGAGAATCATGAATAATAATATTCATCAGTTTCTCACATTTTTTTTGAGAAAGTCAAAAACTTTCTCAAAACTGAAAACGGAACACAAAGGTAGCCATTATGCCATCTCAATCCTGTGAACAAACAATTTGCTTGTGTACCCAAGGCCTGAAAGACTAAGGCATCAATGTTTAGCCAAAACTCATCCAAGACAGACCATCTGGGATGAAGAGTGAATAGCACTGTGAAGCTGTTATTAGTATGATTTGGACAAACACTGATCAGAGTCACAAAGATGGACGTAATAAAGAGTAGTCCCCAAGAGAGCCTATGGTAGAAATAAGGCGTTAGTTCAAAAATGCCGTGTGATTACAAATATTTGGCAAAACACTTGAGAAAACAATTGTGATTCATTTCATTACGTGCCTTATAACACCTATCTGTGCTAGCTGGTTTGAACACATTGTCTCATTTAACCCTTAGTTCCACCTATCTAACAAATATCTTCATTGACTGACCACGTGAATCAGTTTCAATAACATGTGGCAAAGTAATTCACTGTTTGAATTTTTTTTTAGAGATTTATTTATTTATGCATACAGAACTGGGTACAGGCCAGTGGTACAGGGATAGTGAGAGGATTCACCAGAGACAGAGTGGGGAGCAAAACAGGTCGACTGACAAAGTACACTGCTAAGGGGAGCATTAGGAAGGCAGGAGAGGTCAGCCACGCCATGTGGGTCACCTCCAGGGTGGGGACTGAACTCATACTGAAGTGGCTTAAGCTTCTTAGTGCTGTGCTTTAACCCGCTGCGCCACCAGGGAGGGCCCTATTCTAACTCTTTACTCCCATCTCCCTCCCTCAAGTCCATGAAGAGTATGACTCTCCATATCCTTGACCTCAGACTTGGAGTTGACTTGCTCTGGCTTCATGGTAGGCAAGACAGACTTCTCTGCCCTTGACTTTGGTTTTGTCCACATGGTTTGTTTGAACCAATGAGATGTGATCAGGTATGACATGAGGCAATGTGTTTGTGCACTAAGACTTGCTCACTTGCTTTTGTGTGATTGTGAGAAGAGCGTGTGCAGGTAGCTTGCTGACCCAAGGAGAATGTAAACACCAAACAGGCCTACATGCAACCTGTAGCAAGCCCAGCTTCCCCCATACTGGATCACCAAATGCCAACCATGCTTCAGACAGATGAGAAGGAATACATGAGTGAAGCCACTGGTTTGTGGTTTGTTTTTACGCAGCATTTTTCTGGCAATCGCTAACTGATACAGTATTTTTTTTTTCTCTTCAATTCAGGAAAGCATAAATACAACCCTTACTTATTTTCTACTGCCAGCATCTTAAAATCTAATACAGGTAAGCTGATTAAATTGAATATATGTAAGAATACTCATGAATGCATTTAATTTCTTTTGTAACCCAGCAAGGTTCTCTAATTAATGTGTGAGAGATGGGGAAAGTGGCAACTTATCAGAATGCTAGTGTTCAGAGACCCATCCCTGTCATCTGTTTCTTCATTTTTTTTATTCCTTTGTAATATTTAATGATGCTGAGTATACAGAAACAAACTGTGCAAGCTGTTCATTTATAAATCCTCTTAGAGATGGAGGAAATGTCCTCATATTTATTCCAGTAATTGACATCAGTTCTTCCACCACAGAATGGTATGTTCTGAATAGTATGTTCTGACCTAGACTGTAGTATTAACAAATTACTATGTTAACTACTGGGAAAAAATACATCTTTTGTATCTGCTTATTCTCAGTATATACCTATTTCCATCACTTAACATAACTAACATCAGAATACTCTTGAAGACTTTTGGCATGGATTGGTATTAATATAAGAGTCTTTGGAGAAATTGCTAGGTGTCTATCATGACAACATTCAGTGACAGTGAGGGAGAGACAGCAGGGACCCATGCAGAAATACTCTCTATTCTCCTGGAGCCTTAGATTTTGTGGTGGAGCTGAAGAAGGAGAGGCAATAAACAACTTGTTGCACAATCAATTGCTTAATTATAGTTGAGCAACTGCCTTAAAGTAGAAGTAGAGAGTTCCATGAGCGCAAAAACAGGGAAGGCTTCTTTGAAGAAGTGGTATTTATACCAATAGTTGAAGACTGCGTTCTTCTCTAAACAAAGATTCTGTGGGGAGAGATGAGATTGGAGAAGAAAATTCTGGGCAGAGAACACAGCCGCTCAAAAAGAAAGGAGGAGGAGAATAAGACATTAGAGACACAGAAAAGGAATCCCTGTGGCAAAATAAGATGGATGGATGTTGGAGAGATGAACAGACTGTAGATGATACTGGAGAAATAAATTACTCGCAGAGTTGCAATAGAAATAGTTTGTTCTCCAAGCTTAAAACAGTTGCTACCTTGCTGTTTACAGGAAAAATCTGCTTGCCTACAAGTTGAAGTAGAATTCTTGGAGTTGTCTGTATATTAATTGTAATCAGATTTATGGAAAGGAACGATGTCATCTAGAGAGAGTATATAAGAGAGAGGCGGAAGGCTAGAATGGAATCTGGTGGAACAACATACAGAACTAGGAGAACAAAAAAGTCTGAGAAAGAAAAGCTAAAACAGTGAAGAGAAATTAGGTGAATGCGGTTACAGTATTTCACTGAAAGAACAGGTAAGACAAGGCATGAACAATATTGATAGAGGAGTTGTCACTGACCTTAGCAGTGGCCATTTGGGTGGTGTGGTGTGACTAGAGCTCATAATCAGCCTAGTGAGGACAATCTTTTCAAGAAGCTTAACCTATGAGAAGGAAAATGGATGAGGAAAAGTGTTGATGTTAAGTAAAGAAACTAATAATTTTAAATACCAAAGATAAGGGCCTCCCTGGTGGTGCAAGAGGTTAACTTTCAGCACTATGAAGCTATGGGCAGCCACTGTAGCAGAAGCTGAATCCCCAGCCAGGTAGCTGATACACATGGCATAGCAGACTTCTCCTGTTTCACCCCCTCAGCAGTGGATTTCAGCCAGTCTGCCTCTTCTGCTACCTACTCTGTCTCTGGTAAATCACCTCACCCCTCATCCTCCACACCTCTGGCCTGCACCCCAGCTTTTGTATGCATCCATAAATAAAAATAAATAAATAAATACCAAAGATAAGACTCTAGTTGGAGGTAAAAAGAAGGAAAGGAGACAAGCAGGAAAATGCAATGTGCAACTTCCCTGGCAATGTTGGAAGGGATGGGACCCAACTACAAAATGAGGAAAGACAGTAGGCTTGTGGCTGAAGAAAAGAAGATGAACATTATGGGGTTTGTGTTGGGAAGTTGAGGGGTGTTCTCCTCTGAGCTTTTATTTTTTATTTTTTCAGGATGAGAGACATAGTATCCTTTCCTCAGAGTCTAGAGTAGTGGAAGCTTGAGTTAGAGACTGAGAGAAAAGGGGAAATGCAGTTTTAAAAAAGAACTTTGGAGATAGGCACTTAATTTTATAATTGTAGCAGTAATTGCAGTTTGAAAAACCACAAGGCCTTTTTTGCCAGGATCTTGTCAAGCAACAGATAATTTCATTATCCTCATCCCAACAGTGTTATTTCAGGAAGAATAAAAGCATGCCCACCATTATACTATGGCTTCGAGAGGCTTAAAACCTTGACTTTGGCAATAAAGTAAAATTTAGAAATGCACGCCAGAGTCTATATTGCCCCAGCCAGGGCATTTTTAGGGTGCTCTACAGTACTGGGAGGTGGAATATTAAATAACTGCCAATAATAGGTGCCTTACTAGAGTAAAGACTGGTTATTCAGCGAGGGAGTAAAAAGAGTATTACTCCTTTACTTAATTTTATTAATTTTTCTATCAGTCATTCACAAATGGGGATTTGATAAAGAAGCAAAAAAGGTGAATCAGTTCTCATAGTGGCCAGTGTATTCAGTGTTCATCTGTCACTGGGATTCTATATCCCCGATGAAACATTAGCTGATAAGAGAGAGAGTCACTGAATACATCTCCCACCATTTCAGCATGAGTTTTGGAAGTATGTGTCCATGGTTTCTTGATCACATGATCAGTTCTTCTTCAAAGATTGTCTTCTTGCCACACATGAAAAATATAAGTAATCACATAAACATTCCCACTGGAAACCTAATCAATTGCAATAGTTTCTGTTTGCCACAAGCTTCTTTGTATTAAATGCTATCCTTAAATAGATCCCTCTAAGGACTGAAAGTCCTTTCTGTTGTTTTAAATTTAATATAAAGGCATGAAAAGATATGAATGATAGACTGTGTTAAAAAAATTTGCAGTATTTTTAAGCTTGATCTCATTTTAGCAGAGCAAAAACTAAATTTATATGTCTATATACACCTGTAAATATACATGTAAGCACATTGTGTGTACCTATTACCCTTAAAAGATACAAATGTAAATGGGAAGTAGAGAGGGAAGGAAGTGGGGCTAGGATGAAAGAAAATCTCTCTCTCTCTCTTTTTTTTTTGCTTCCTACAAGTTTGTATTACTTAGCTTTTTTTTAGGGCACATTTACTTTTGTGATTAAAATAATTTAAAAATTAAAAAGAAAAAATATTGAAATAATAGAAATACTTGAGAATTTGATGGAGTTAGTTTTTTCCCTGCTAAGATTAGAAGCTGATTTCTATCACATGACGATAGTATGCTAGTGGACGTAAGCTGCAGGCAAAGAATCTGAGTCAAAGATGAGAGGAAAAGTTACAGTCCAGGCTCTGGGGACTCAAGGGTTAAAGTCTCAACATTATCAAGCTATCTGTAGCCACTTCAGCCTGAGTTCTATCCATGGCCAGGGAGTAACACACATGGCGCTGCTCCCCTCAGCAGTGTATTTCAACCTACCTGTTCTGCTCCCCACTCTGTCTCTGGTGAATCCTCTCACCCCCTGTACCTCTGGCCTGTACCCCAGTTCTTGTATGCACAACTAAATAAATATTTTTTAAAAACGAAAAGACAAGTTACAGCCCACCTACAGATTCTGTGCTGTCAAACATACGTGCTAAGTCCATAACACACATAACAGACAGGATACAGTCTGCAGAAGTAATCCCCCAACAGGTGGTTAAAAAAAATCTGTCATTAATGAAAGTTTTGAAAACCTTTAAAGTCCAATGGTGACCTACTTTTTAAATATTCTCACTTGCCTAACAGTATTACACTCTACATTCTTTTAACTTTTAACCTGAATATTTATTTAAATCTCTCAGCAAGATGCTGACATGAGAAAAAGTTACTCATAAAGTAGCCATGCACTTCAAAGCTCATCATCTTTCCAAGCAAATACAAGGCTGTGAAACTTTTCTGAGGACAATGCTAATTTCATGGATACCTTCAGAGCCATCAAAATAAAAGGGGAGGCTACCAAATACCAAAATAATCTCTGAATCCAAATTTGAGGACGTTTCTAAGCTTAAACACCTTCTTCAGTGGAAGGCTGTAACCAAGCAAACAACCACAAAGACATTTTAAAAGAAAAAAGAAAGCACAGGGAATGGCTCTTGTCCTAAGGTCTACACATTCCTAAGCCGTAAAACCTCAAACATCCTCAAAAGGCTCTCCAGAGAAGTGTCAGTTGTTTTCATAAAAATGTGAAATATATTCCCATTTATTGACACTTCTTTGTCTTGTTTTACCACTACACTAAAATGCTATATAAATGAGTTTTTAAAATTCACTCATTCACTACGTCTACAATATAAACATAAAATGATGTACAATAGACAAACAATATAGTTTTAAGGGTGTGAATCAAGATGCTTGTCATGAGCATATACTGTAGGCCTAATTCCGTCATTCAAAGTGTAGAGTAAGAACAGATTTGACTTACTGTCAATTAAATAAGTGAGGAACTTAGAAGCACCTTTGAGTCACTGATCTCTTTGGTCCAGGAGAACAGCTAAAGAAACCAGCAAGGATTCTTCGACCACTGATTTCCTCTTTTAAAACTGTTTTTATACAGTGAGTCCTTTGAAAACACGCCATGGACTGTGGGTACAGAGCCTGCCAAACACATTCTTTCCCCCTTCTCTTTTTGTCTAGTTACTCTGTGGGGAGTGTGTAGTTAGGGGTGGTTGGCTAAGAGTGTCACGTGGTGTTTGTTTATTGCTCTGGCTTTCTGGCATATGCAAAAAAGTGTTTGGATACAAAAACGGAAGAAACAACTTAGTCCCGGATAAGTCTGCATTATCTCTTCAAGATTTCAAATGTGACAGCCATGCCCAAAAGAAGCAGATTAAAAAGAAAGCCTGACCCTCCCTGGTGGCACAAAGGGTTAGGACGCAGCACTGCAAGCTGGCCACAGCCACTTCAGTATGAGTTCGATCCCAGCCCCAGAGGTGACCCACATGGTGCAGGAGACCTCTCCTATTCCACCAGCTTCTTCCCTCAGAAGTGTATTTCAGTCGGTCCACTTGCTTTGCTCCCCACTCTGTCTCTGGTGAATCCTCTCACCCCCTATACCTCTGGCCTAGACCTGTTTTGTATGCAGAAATTAAAAATATTAATATATATATATTTAAAAATATCTTTTACTAGAAGTAAAAGTCCAAACTGGAGAAGATCAAATATTCAACCTGATTTTAATCCCAGGTGTTAACATTTATGTTAATCAGTGAGGGAAAAGACCAACTAAAATTATAATACACAGACACTTTCTTGGTAACAGTTGAAAGAATCATTTAAATCCCTAAATTTAGGGATCTTAATCCCTAAAAGGTGTGGTAAAGTGAAGATAAGATTAGAAGCCTGAAGCTTATTTTCCAAATCTGTCATTCACTTCCAAGTTTCTCTCTGTTGACACTTGTTGGGTTCTGTTACAGTCACAGTGCTGAAATGTTCTGAACTTGAACTTTGTGGGGGCTTCAGAATGTCAGCCCAGCCCTCTTATTCATGGATTTCTTCTAAATCTTCCTGCTACCCCTGGGTCCTTGTGGCGCAAGCGTGCAAGGGGCAGGTTCACTGTCATTTCAGCAGATGGGAAGTCCTGAAGCCCTGGGTAGATTTTACAGGCCTATAAGATTTAGGGGACCAGGCACACAGGTATGCAGGCAGGGGGCTGGGCAGGGGTGCTGGGAAGCAGGCAGGCAGCCAACTAAACTTCCCAGCCCCTGCAGAGTCCCCCCAAGAATTGCCACCCTCCTTCTCTCTCTAGCCCCTCTCTGGGGTTCTCAGTCTCGTGGAGTCTGGTGGCTTGCTGTGCGCCTGCCTCAGAGTGGCCCTCCTGATCCTCCTGCTGTGTGACCCTGCAGCATCTCCCTTACCTGCCTTCTATGTACAGGTGTGTAAGTGATGAGTTTTTTTTTTTTTTTTAGTTTGTGGATTTGGAGTGTGGGGGTTCGTGGGTTCACTGGGAAAGCTTTCCCCAGAGCTCCCCTTTCAGTGGTACGTGGTGAGTTTCCCAAACGAGTTTCTCCATGAGACAGAGGCGTTAGTTACATTTAAAGAGCAGGTTTATTAGAGAAAGGGGCAGAAGAGTATAAGACACTTGCATAGACACAAGCAGGCAGGCAGAACTGCCTGAAAGGGACAGATTTGCTGAGAGAGGCCTGCATGGTCATGGCCTCTGCTGAGAGAGGTCAGTGAAAAGTCCTGGCATGGAGTGGGTCACGGGCAGGCAGGAGGCTGCAGTCTTGCAGAGGAACAGAGTGGATGGAAAGAAGCACCTGCAGAGGCACAGGTGGGCAGAGGACTGCTGCCCCGTGCCAGTGCAGAGATGGCACTGACAGAGACTTCTTTTCTCACTCCTTGTGAGCCTGGGTTTGTTGTTGCTTTTGAACAAGCTATGTAGAATCTGAAAGGGACAGGAGGTTCCATAATGGGCTCAATCTCCCTTGGGTCTGTGCTCTTAGTCCCTAAGGCAGTCTGTGACCTGCTTGGATCTTGTGCTTTGTAGTCTAGGTTTTGGTGCCTAAGGATCTTAGTTTCTATAGCTGGGTCAATAGCTATGCTCACCCTTCCACCCCAGCTCCTAGTGGGAGCGGGTTTTGTGAAGCCTCCTTTGGCTTTTGTATTCTTTCCTCCATCACAAGCATTTGCATATGCTCTCTTTGGGCCCAGGTATCCAACGCCATAGGTACTCAAGCCCTGCACCCATGCTCCTCAGCCCAGCATCCATGCTGGCAGTGGGAGGGCATAAGGTAGTCGTGCAGTCCTTAGCCTTCTGTACTTTTTGTTTTTGCTGAAAAATCAGAGACCATTTAGTGACAACTTCCCTCCATATTTCTCAAGTTTACCTCCCAGATGAAATTCTTTATAAATTCAGCCTGATTCTACATACGATGATAAATCTCTTCTTCATCATCGTATGTAGAATCTTACCTAAAATCAGTCTCATCTTATCTAAAATCTGGCTCCCTCTTTATTGTTAACAAGTTTCACTTGTTTTATTAGTCCTTTTCCAGAATTGCTGGGCTGGATAAGGGAACTCATTTTCTTCATCTTCCATGGTTACATAGAAAAGGTAATTTCTTGAATCTTTCATTGTAGGTCATGAGTTTTAACATCTTTTAAGTAACTATTTTGCATCAAAACCACATTCAAGACCACGGTGCTAGCTTTATTGACATAGTTTCCACTTTTTCTGGAGATTTCATTTTACTGTTTATTGCCCATCTCATTCCCAATGATCTCAGTTATCAACAAAGTCTGCTTTCAGGATCCTGCTTTCCTTCTGAAGAATGCCTGAAAAGTTTTGGTCTGGCTGATTCAAGGGCTCAAAGGAAAGATTTGACACAGGTGATGTAAAAGCCAGCTTCACGCTCTTGTTGGCCAGGCAACTGTCCTTTCTAGCCTCTGGCTATTCGTCCTTCATTTTGAGGAATGACTGGAACCGACTTGGGCTCACCCTTCCAGTTTGTTCTAACATCCTGAGCCCTGTCGCCGTCTATTTCCCAACGAACTCGCACAGTGATAGCTCTTTGCTTCCCTAGATTTCGGCCTCCAGCTTGACTGTTTCATTGGCTCCAACTGGTGTTAACTCCTGTCACAGCCCGCAGCCACCCCAACCCCAGCTCCGTGCCAGAAAGGGCGCCGCACAGCTCTCTGCTGCCACCCGCTGGCTACAACTTTCATAGTCTGCAAGGTCAAGGAGGCACCACCTACCGTCCTGTTCATGGGCCCAGTGAGAAAATGTCTTGTCACTGGTGAAAGCGGTGGGGAAGGTTGGGCCTTGAAGCAATAGATCAAATGTTTTTTAAATAAAGAGCCGTGGCGTTGCCATATTTCCAAAGAAAGATTCACTTCCCCCCAGCACTCTGAGTTGAACTTTAAAGCTTAAAATGGAAATTGTTATTTCTGACTTTCTAATCAAAAGTCATAAAACTGTCAGGAAACTTCCAGTGGTCTTCTATTCAGTTAAGTTCTCAATTCTTTTCTCCATGGTCTTCTGAGTAGGCTTTGAATCTTCATTTTTTTTTTTTTAAGATTTATTTATGCATACAGAAGTGGGGTCTAGCCCAGAGGTGTAGGGGCGGTGAGAGGATTCATCAGAGACAGAGTAGGGGGCAGAATAGGCTGAGGGGAGCAGCAGGGAGACAGGAGAGGCATGCTACACCTTGTGGGTCACCTCCCTGGCTGGGGACTGAATTTGTGCTGAAGTGCCTGTGGCTAGCTTCTGTGGCTAGCTTCGAAATGCTGCGTTTTAACCATTGTGTCACCAGGGAGGGCCCCTTCACCTGCATACAATAAAAAATACAATGATTTTACTGGTCTTAAGTCAAATAATGCCAGTAGGATTTTTTTTGTGTTTATCATGAACTTCAAAACAAAAGCAAAGCTTTTTGCCACCAAGCTACCTATTCAGTTATGCTCAGCAGGAGCACCCATTTCTAATATTCGTGACATAGGCTTGCAAATGACAGCTCCCTCCCTGACCATGAGCACCCCAAATTGGGGACCTCATTAAAAAATGGCTTAAGAACAGTAAGTAAATAACCTAAGAGACAGGTCACAAAATAACAAAATTCTCTCAAACAGCACTGGAAGAGAAGCCTTGAAATATGCAGACCTTCACAGTAAATCTGCAGAAGCTTTATTGAATTCTGATATAAGCTTATTTGAAAAAGTGGAATGTCACACACCTGACACCTATGTTATAGACCATTAAAATCAGTAGTTTTAAATTAGGATTTCAAAGCTGGCTTTACTACCTCCACTGGAGTGACTGAGAACTAGGACCACCCTCCTGGAGCAGTCTATGAACCTTACCTGTGTATGGAAAAAGCCCAGAAAAGTTAGACAACTTTTCTGTTGAAATCTTTGGGTAAATGAATTTCACCTATTTCCAAATCTGTACTTTGGTGTTTTCAGAAAGGGGACTCTCCCCTCCCCCAGAGGGGAAGTTAAGGCATTTGACAATGTTAAGACTTTTTTTTAATTGTGATTCTAACATGTGGTGGAAAGCGGCCAGGGACAGTGCTGTTAAATACCCTACAAATCACAGAGTGGCCGCATGAGAAAAGACCGACCCAAATGTGGTAACACTGCAGTTAAGATGCTCCACATTTAACAATCTTAAGTCCTCGTTATGCAAAGTTGACTTTCTAAGGAGAAATCTCTTATACTTGGGTCAGTAAGGGAAGCTGAGGAACAGTTTTCTGCACAACATTCTTTGATATGTGACTTGACACAATTCCCTCTGCCACACAGTCCTTACCAGGCTTCCAACGTACTAGCCACTCCTTGCTCAGCTATTCCATGATGAGACTAGGGCCTCCTTCTTGGCTCAGGGGTTAAAGTCTCAATGCTATCAAGCTATTGCCAGCCACTGTGGCATGAGTTCAATACCTAGCTGCAGAGCTGACCCACATGGCATAGCAGACCTCTTCTGTCTTGCCTGCTGCTCCCTTCAGCACTGTATCTGCCTTTTCTGATCCTCACTGTCTCTGGTAAACATCTCACCCCATTCTTGTATGCACAATATATAAATATTTTTTAGAAATAAAGAGTAGGCCAGTACCACATTCTGTATACCATCTAGCATATCAAGTCTCTGGAATATATTGAGGTGAGAGAACCCTATGTCTGAACTCAATGCAAAATTGAAATAGATACCTCTGTGCAGATTAATGCAAAATATTTATAATTCTCTTCCTCACTGGATTGGAAAAGGAGGCATTTGGCAAATTAGTGGTTGGACAGATACCAGCCGACAGAAGTTGTGTTAATCTGTTCTTGCAAAAATAGAGTATGTGGCAAAGCTGTTCCATAACAGCTGGCAGTTAGCTGAGTTTGCAGTAGATAATGTTATCATCCAGAACCTGACTTTTGCAGGAGGAAGATTAATTTATTAAAATGGTTATATACTAAAAAACCATTCTCACTTGCATCTTTAATTTTTTCCATCTTTTTCCACACCCCTCCCAGAATGAAATTTTATTTCCTATGTTGACTGAGGGTTCAACAGCGTACCCCCCCCAAAATATAATCTTTCTGAAATCTCAGAATGTGACTTTATTTAGAAATAGGACCTTTGTAGATATGATCAAATTGGAGTTTGCTGGCCCCTAAATCCAAAATGACTGTTGTCTTTTGAAGCAGAAAAGATCGAGTCACAAGAGAGATGGCCATGACAAAAGTGTTGTTAAGCAGCTACCTCTGAGGAACTACAAGGATTTGCAACCATTACCAGAGGCTAAAAAAGAGGCTTGGAACTAATTCTCTCTCTGAGTCCCAGAAAAAACCAATCCTACCAATCTATTGCCTTGACTGTGAACTTCTGAACTCTAAAACTGTGAGAGAATACATTTCTGCTATTTTCAGCTACTTACTTGGTTACAGTAACTCTAGGGGACAAATGCATCTCCTCTGATCCTCTTATCCCTGAGACCAAAGAAACAGTGTGTGGTCATGCCAACTCCCATGCAGGTCTCTTGAATCATATATGCAGGAATGGAGCTGTGCAGAGCAGCTGGGACCACAGAGAAGTAGGCAGACTCACTATGAACTGGACATAGGCCAGAATTTTAATTACTTCCTGACACTCAAATGTCCCTACTCTGATAAGAGAATCAGGATGCTTTTTGTCTCTGTATCCAGCAGACCTTGAAATGTCTGGGCATTACTCATCTTCCAGGGCACAGTGACTTACACTGATGGTCACAGAGCCCTTTGAAGAGGGTCTAGGGGGACAGCCACCATGTATACTTGATGTTACTGTCTGTGTGCTCAGTATTGCAGTGGCGTCTGCCTGTCATCAGCTCACAACTGGGAAGATATGCCTTGCTGGGAATGTAAACTGGTATAATCATTATGGAAAACAGTAAGGAAAGCTGTCAAAAAATTAAGAATAGAAGTCCACATGCCCTAGTTATCCCATTTGGGTATTTACCCAACGAACACAAAGACACTAGGAGATAATTCAAGGAGATACATGTTCATTAAAACATTTACAATAGCCAAGACTGGAAAATAACCTAACTGCCCATCAACAGATGAGTGAATAAAAAAGACATGCACCATTACACAAGGGAATAAGCTTTAAGAAAGAAAAAGTATAAGTTTGCCTTTTGCAACAGTGTGAGTAAACCTAGGGGTATTATGCTGAGAACAAAAGGCACAAATCAAACATAACCAAACTAAAACAAACTCTAGATAATAAGAACCGAAAGGTGTTTGCCAGAGGAGAAAGGGAAAGGAAGACGAGTAAACTGGGTTAGGGACCAACTGCGTGGTGGGGACAGGCATTACTTGGGAAGTGGTCATGGTGTGGTATGCACCGATACTGAATACAGTGCCATACACCTGAAGCCTATATGATGTTTAAACCAATGTGACTTCAACAAACAACTTTAAAAACAAGTGCTTTTAAAATCTTGCCTAAGTGTTTAAGAGCACCAAATTTACTAAAAAATTCTAAAGAAACTGATAAGACATAATGTTAAAACATTTAATCTGTTAATGTAATAAAATGTAAATGAAAGAATATTTTCACAAAATAGACTGAGATTTAAAAAAACCTACAAGAGAATCTAGTTTAAATTTAAAATAGGAAGGTGAATTAAACACTGTTAATTTTCCTTCTTCACTTGGAAACTCCCCTCAGGGCCCTCCCTGGTAGGGCAGCTGGTTAAAGCACTGCACTGAGAAGCTAAAGCCACTTCCGCAAGAGTTCGATTTCCCGCCTGCCCTGGAGGTGACCACATGGTGTGGCAGACCTCTCCTGACCCACCCGCTGCTCCCCTCAGCAGTGTACTTCGTTGATCTGCCTGTTCTGCTCCCTGCTCTGTCTATGGTGAAGCCTCTCGCCGCCCCTGAGCCTCTGGCCTGTACCCCAATTCTCTATGCACAAATAAATCTTTAAAAAAAAAAGAAAATTCCCCTCAGATAACTTGAAAAATTACAATTTTAGTGTCAGTTTTTTTTCATTTTTAATATGACTCACTTATTATTCATTTGTCTGTATTAAATAACAAAGAATCCATTTCAATATACAAAATGAAGGGTTGTCCTCAATCTTCAATTGTTAAGATGCATTACTAATAATATAATCATCTTTATATTTTTTCACAGGAAATCATTGAGAATTACATGTAACATGTTAGAAATAAAAAATAAGTAAATGTTTACCTTATAAGAATTCAGCTGATATAAAAATTATTCACCTGAGAATAAGTTTTTCCTTATATGTAATAATGTTCTTTTAGGAAAGAAAATGAAAAATCAATATTAGTAATAGTAAAAATACATTAAGGGTAAGCATTTCTATTCTTTAAAAATGAATGCCTATTTATGTGCTACATGAAAATAAGTATGATGAACCCTGTGTACAATCAGAATGAAATGTGCCCATCACAAACCAGTAACAACTCTTATCCTAAATAGAATTGTGCTTCGACATTATTTTGTTAGTATTATTAGCAAAGCATTTGTTATATTACAGTTATTTAAGTATCTATGTGCCTGCTAACAGAGTAAGATGCAAAACTGATCATCTTTCTATCCAAGGAATCATTGCTTGAAACAGTCATTAACTATCTGTTGAAGTAAGGTACTGTAACAAGTTAAGTGGTTAAAATTATTACTTGTGCCAGTTCAAAAGACAAAACTGTTTTTAAAAAACACCTATAGTATTTTACTAGGCTCTGGGGAAAAAAAATTAAAGCCCACAAAATGAAATGTATAGTCCACTCATTTCGCAAAAGCGAAATGAAAAACTAATCACTGCAGACAGATTTACTTTACTATACTAGTCTGAAACCACAGTCACTCAGTAAAGTCTGGTCTTTTGACATTTGAATATGTATGAAAAAATACAAGTTAATTTTTTAACTTTTGCCTTATATTTATTTGTAATGCTATAGAAAGTTCTGAGATCAGTAATTTAAGATACTTTGAAATAAACTAATAAATATTTAAAACCATGAAATATATCCTGTAAATAAAGATAAAACTTCACCTTTGATTTTCAGTTTCCTTTACTTCCCACCCCACTTACCATTCCTTTAAGTGTTTAATTAAATTATACTTCTGAATAGGAAATTTTTTTTTATTACTGTGAATAAGGAAACAGAACTACAAATAAATTGTAACCAACATGTTCAGTGTTAGTATGCAAGAACTAAAATAATTAACAAAACTTTCCTTAATGTCCTGAGAGCACAATAATGTTAGCGTAACTGAATGAACAAAGATAAAAAAGTATCTAGACTATTCAGTATAATCTCAGTTTTAAGGAAAAGAAATTTACTTTGCATGGATCACACAGTCACAGATCTAATGTGAAGGTGACTGAACCAACATGTGAAGGCAGGTAATGTTCTGTCTGAGTCACACTCTAAGGTAGCAGAAATCTTTGTTGGTCCAATTGAGTTCTAAAAAAAACTAAGATTTCACCGACTACCCTAGTAAATTAGACATGTATGTTTCTTACACTGAAGTCAAGTGTTTAAGGTAACAGAGGGCTTCAAAAACACAACCCAAATGAGAAGCCCAAGGTATTTATTTGACTACTAGATACTAAAAGATATCTGAAGTTATTGCACCATTTAGCAATAATTTGCTTAGAAAATGCAGTGTGCTATTTATTATTTTCTCTGCAAAGGTAAAAATTTTCTTTCAAATGCATCTTTAATTGTATTTATCGTGCAATACTAACATTTAGTAAAAGTTACAACTTTTATTAAAAAAGTTATGACTTTTACTAAAGATGTAAAAGTGAGGTTCTCAAGGGAAGAATCCAAAAGATTTTTAATATGAGGCAACTGACATGATAAAGATTAAAACTAAATCTTACAAGAAGCAATAACTTAGCTGTGGTTATAAAATCCAAGCGGAGATTGTACAACAGCTCATTTAGATTGGCTAGAAGTCTTTTGAAACTGCTGGTAAAGTAGGATCTTTCAGGAATGTGCACAGCAGTAGACAAAGCAAGGGAAGGAAATGACATCATCCACCTTGTGCTAAGACTGAGAAATGAACACTATTTTAAATCAACTGGTAAAGCCTAAAATTACAGATGTCTTATTATATAGTAAAGAGTTCAAGTATTACCTATGTTCAGTAATTAGCCACTTCATAATTAAAGGGTCATTAAATTAACTCAGCAAATCCTTCTGCTGTTGCTGCTGTTCTTTACGGCTCTTGATAATGCAAAAATCACACTTTCAATGTACTTGTTTTTGCCAAGTCAATACTTTCATTCAGCTTGTTGAAAATATAATGTCAACTACTATTATTTATACAGTGTTATGTCTACAGTCCATACCTGTGTCCTACAGAAGTATTTCTAAGATTTCATTAATCGTAACCTTACTTCAACTCTGTCACAGGGTGGAAATTCTGTTTCTAATAAAAGAGAATTTTGTAGTTTTCTGTTAATCCTTAATTTAATCTCCCAAACTTCATTTATATCCCACAACATTCCAAAGTGAATTTGAGGTGAGTTAATAAATAAATCTCACACTTACATACTTAAAACTTTAGAGTAGAAAAATAATCAAATAAACTTTACCAAGAAAGGTGATAACCAAGAAAATTATTTTATTCTAGAGTAAAACAAAACGTGCTCTTTGGAAGGAAGACAGCAAAAATTTTTATCTTCCACAAAGGTAAGAAAGAAGGATCCTGTCCTAGCTACAAAGAATCAGACTTCATAGATTCCAGCCACAGTCTTTCTTTAATAATTAAAACACTGCTAAATCTGTTAGAGGCAAAAGAAGTATAACTAAATACCCAGGTCACCCATCTGACAGAACATGCTCCTCTGACACTGTAACTGATGAGCACCTCCTGGGATGCCACTTCCTGCAACTGTCTGAGCTGAGAGTCCCCACCTCCTGCAACTATCTGAGCTGAGAGTCCAAGCTTCAGCTCTTCAGAATGTCAACTCACAAACAAAGTTTCTTTTAGAAAGTAAGAGTGAGAAACAAGAAGCTTTTACTTTGTGTTTCTTTTCTACCTCTCCTTTACCGATTAGTTATTTTTATTTAGATTGGGACATTAGGTAACAAGATGGTGTAAACCTACAAATACAGATAACTGCTCAAAAGAATTCTATAATTACTTCTTTAAGTCATAAATTCAGGAGCATTGTTTCAGAAAGGTGAAAGAGTAAGTATTCAACTTCACATACAGATTAGTTCAATATACTGCAGATACAACAATATGTTCAATTAATTATACATAAGTTTTATTTAAAGAAAAGTAAAACACAAAACCACAGCATTTCATTTAAGAGAACTCAGGAAAATCCCAAGAGCTTTCATGGTTCTTCAGTCACCACTCAAACAATAAACCTTTTAAACCAAAGTTAAAATAAAGTGAAAAAGAAATCAATATGATAAGCAAACTGAACAATACAAGTTCAAAATACCACTCTGTCTCCCTGTGTTCTTCCCCACCAAAGTGTGCTGTTTAAAGTTCCACAGCTGTTATCTTCTTCCTCTTGTTCTTTCGTGAGTTCTACAAAAACCTGTATGAAAGTAAATTAATAAGTAAATACAGCAGTCTGTAGCACGACCACCTCAAATAATTTTTAACTAAATCAGAAATATCAGTATAAGGTTATATCTAATTACATTAACCTTTCAAGTATAAAGTGATTCACTGCCATTAAGACCACTTAAACAGAATAATCTCCATTACCACATATAAAGATTAATGCTACATTAGAGAATTCACAGACTGTTTTTGATTAATTTAAATAGCTCTCATAAAAATAATAGGTCATATAACTTCAGATATGTTAATATAAAATACCATCTATCATGGCACATTTTTTGTTACTAGAAAGAAAACAACTGAGTTATTTGAAACAAGCAGATAGTAAGCTTAAAGTTTTAAAAATTCATACAAAATTTAGGAATAGTCTACAACAATTTGTGTTTGGTTCATAAATTCCCTCCCTTTCTAAGTAAACATAAATAATTACATATCAAGCATTTTCTTCCACAGAAGCATTTAAAAAAAAAAATTCATAGTACCTGTTCCAATGTTGCTTGAGAAAAGCTATATTCTTCAATGGCAAAAGTATGTTTAGCTATTAGAATATAAAAACAATATTTTATTTATCACAATTTTAAACAATAAAGTGACAATAACTAAATGATAAATAATTTTTAGTAATCTCAGTAATCAATTTGTTTAAATTTGAAGGTGTAAAAATATGTTATGTCCCTCTATCTTTGTTTTCTCTTGTCCACCCTACAATTCCTCTACAGCCCCAAGTACTGTAAACTTACTATAGTTGCCTTTTTTTACCTTCTCTGAGCAGTTCCTCTTCCTTGCTCGTCAATTGTCTTCCTCACTAGTTTGTCCTCTTTTCAAGGTTCATATTTTTTGTATTTTATGCTCATTCCTACTCTCTGTCTCCCACTCCTCAATTCTAACACAGCCTATTCGTGGACTAGATTCTGGATGTTGATCATAAGTACATAAGCTTTCTCATTTATTTCCCATCCTTTTTCTTTTTCTTTTTTTAAATTTATTCATTTATGCATACAGAACAGGTACATGTCAGGTCCAGGGGCGATGAGAGGCTTCACCAGAGACAGAGTGGGGAGCAGAACAGGCCAACTGATGAGGTACACTGCTGAGGGGAGCAGCAGGCAGATCAGGACAGGTCTGCTGCATCATGTGGGTCGCCTCCGGGCCGGGGACTGAACTCATGCTGAAGTGGCTTTAACTTCTTAGTGCTGTGTTTTAACCTGCTGTACCACCAGGGAGGGCCCTATTTCAGATTCTTTCATAATCTTTTCTAATATCAAGTTTATGGTTCTCAATTCTTTAAGTCTCCATAGGAAACTCAGATGTTCTCTTCAATCATCAGAAAGTTCCCAGGGAATACAGGATGTTTCTTAGTTTACAAATGCCATGATACGCCATGGAGATTAACATGTCCTCCAGCCAGGAGTCTGCTACTTTCTCCTGTACCAGCTTATCTTTATTCTACATTTTACTCTAAAAATTCCATCATGCACTAAGCTTTTCTGAAGCTTTTAAAAATGTCTCCCCTCCTGGTCTATGATTATCTTCTCCTCTCTCCTCCTGCCTCTGGAGTGTTGCTACAATGCTACTTCTACAGCCCAATACTAAGTAAGGATTCACAAAACCTAATCACCACTTCAGAACTGAACGGTGATGGCTGAGTTTCTCAGTGATGCCATGTGAACGGCTGTAGTGCTACCTACTAAAGATAAAAGGTTTAAACTCCAATACTGTTTACCTGCAGAATCTGTATCTTAGATGAATTACAGGTTATCTTCTTATTTACCATCACTTAGTAGAGTAAACTGAGTTCCAACTTTTAAGTATTTTAAATGAAATTCTTTTATGATCTAAAAACTCACTTTACAATGTTATCAAACATGATTTACCTTCTTCCAGCTTAGAAAAAGATTGTGAAAGGGACTGTACATCTTCCTTAGGAATTTTATAAGCCAAAATAGAAGAAAAACTGAAAATAAAGAAAAAATATTGGACAGTTTTAAAAATAACTATTCCTGTTTTCTAAACATAAAGTCAAAAATTTTTAAATTCAAAATTAAACTCTAATAATTTATCTTGAGATTTAGATAAAAATTCTTTGCTTGAAAGGTTGAACTATTTCAATGTAAAATAAAATAACTGTCATGACTAATAAAAATTTTAAAAATTTTAAATACTATCCAATATCAAAATGTCTAGCCCTTAGATACAAAATTGAATTTAAGATTTTTTTAAAAAGTTAGTTATCAGGCTACGCTATTGATCACACAGAGTTTTATCCCTTAATAATAACCAGTTTTAATGATTATGGTTCTACAAAGAAATCTAAATTTTAAAAATCTTTACCTTTCTTGACGGCTTGCATTTGGGAAAATATACTGAATTTCTCTGTGAAGGCGGTCTATTTCTAGATTTTCTATCCAGTCCTTTAATTTAATTTCCAAAAAGTAGCCTTTTCCAAATTTGCTCTTCAGATGCTGGACTGTCCCAATGCATCTATAGTAATTTTTAAAGAGAGTTCACATATAAAACTACTTAATAGTGTCAAAGAATGATTTCTCACTTAAAGAAATTATTTAAATGTTTCCCAGAAAACTCCAAAATTTATAGAAAAGTTACAAATGTAATACAGAATACCTTTATAGATCCCAGCCTCGTTTCATTTTGGCATATTTGTCCAAATTAAAAAATCAATACTAGTACCTTACTATTTTTGAATTTTACCAGTTTTTCCACTAATGTCCTTTTTCTGTCCCAGTCTCTACTCAGAACACCACACTGCAGTGACCATATGCCTGGTCTCCCCATAAGTCTCACTGTGAGCTTCTTACTCTTTATTTTTCACAACTTTGACAATTTGCAGAACTGGCCAGGCATTTTGATAGAAAGCTCCTCAATTCATAGGGTTCTGATGTTTCCTCATTTTTTAGGTGGAGTTGTGAGATTATGGACAAAACACTACAGAGTCAATGTACCTTCCTTATCACATGATTTCAGAGAGCACATGACCTTGTTTTGTTAAGGCTGAAGTTGCTGTGCTCCCCTTCCTGGACATTAGAAGAGACTTATGGAGTCCACATAATCCTTGGGAAGTGGGTTAGGCTTTCCCTCCTAGAGGGGCAGTATCTACATACATTGTTTAGAATTTTTCTTGGAAGGAAAATTTGTCTTATCTCTCACATTTATTTATTCAATGAATCATTTATTTAAACAAGTATGAATTCACATATATTTATTTTATATTTTGGGTTCTAACCCAATCTAATACCTAACAATATTTAGAAATAACAAATAATATGCTTGAAAATAACACTACAAGTTGTTGAATAATTAATTTTAAATACGAAGTAGCTAAATAGTCATTTTTTAGAGAAAAAAAATGTCCAAGTAATTCTATAAAAAGCTAACTCATTCAAAACTCAAATAAGGAAGCATTTTCTTAACATTTAAATTAATAGGATCAATTTTTGAAATGACGTGTTGAGACCGCAGGCCCTCCTTCCCGCCAGGAGCGCATTCAGACAGCTGTACCTTAACTGCCCTGACACCATGACAGCCACACGGTCACAGACAGCCTCTGCCTCCTCCATGTAGTGAGTGGTGAGCACAGCAGCCCGCTTTTTGTTTTTAAATGCAGTTCGAATTGCTCGCCTACAAAATATAAATAAAATAAAAAGAGAGGAAAGCAGTCGAGTTTTAATGACAATACCTGGGTAAAAAATTTTTTTGCTATTTAATTAGATTAAAATTTATCAAATATCAATTGCTATAGCTATAAGCTGCTGCAAAAATATTATTTTTTCTATTCTACTTCCTTAACTTTTGAAAGCTTGTCAAATGAACAGAAATTCTATGATTTTAAATGACTCAGTGCGCTAAAAATTGAATTATAAAAATTGATGCCTTTTATGTAAAAACAAAAGTAACCATAGAAATATAGGGAGATCTTCACAAGCATTTAAAACATTCAATAGACATGAAAGTCTATACTCAAAGGGCTAGACAACCAGCAAGCATCTGAATTCCCAGGAAGAATTGAAACATAAATTCAAGATAATACTATTATGAGAAAAGCAATTTATATGTCAAATCACCAGAAAAACAGCTTTTAAAAACTATTCAGCCAGTATTACCATTTTAATAATTACCTATACATTTTTGCTATGAAATACACTAATATCATTAATACTTCAAGAAAAAATATAAAGTTTTAAAAACTTTAAGGGAAAGTCTAGAAATTAAAGAGCTTCATTTTTAATTATTATTTTGTGTGTAGGGTTTTAAATACACATGTATATATGACTAATATAAAACCACTAGTTATAAAACATTCTTTTATTTAAAGTATGATACAGTATAGAGACTTTCGTGTAGTACTCACCACATATGCTGTTTTGCTTTAGGGTCCATACCTGTAGACGGCTCATCTAGCAGCGTAATCTGAGGATTCCCCAGCATACTCAGAGCAAAACACAACTAGAAGGAAAGAAAAGAGGAGCCAGAGTAACTATGAAGGACTGTCATGAGGAACTCTATCAAGACAGAGAGGCACTAAACTGTCAATAAAGCATTCAGATATTTGTCATTGAACAGCAGTACCTTTCGCTTGATTCCTGCAGGTAGTTTCTTTATAGTTTTCTGAAGATGTTCTTTTAAATCAAGTGCATTTGTTATTCTGCAAAACAATAGACAATAAAGAAAAGTATACCATGATGCAAAGAAATACAAATGTGTGAAGACTAACATTCTTTTTTATTAAGAGTATGCAGTTGAAACTTCTATAATTAGATCTCCTGTTTGGATCATCTTAAACAATTAATGTCTTGATGAAAAGCTTCACTTTAAATTAGTTTGATGGCAGTATTAGGTACATTCATTCATTAATTAGAAATACAAAAATTGCCTTTCATATTTATAGTTACTATGATTTGGTAAAGGATACATAACAAAAAGCAGTATTTGCTATAAAAATTCTGATCCATGGAAATGCCTGCTATAACATTTTTAAAATGCGAATATAAACCTTTTCCCAGGGAAACAAAAGGCTCTAAATTTTACCGATTTATGACTTCTTTCATGTCACTCGCACTCATTCCTTTCACAGCTCCGTAAATTTCAAAATGCTCCTGTAATGTAATGTCTGGCCACAGAGGATTTATCTGAGGACAGTATCCCATACACTTATTGGAATCATCACCATCCCTTGAGTCTGATGAATAATCTCCTAGAAATACCTACAGAAATACAATTTAATTTAACTAATTATTTTTGCTTAGCTTACACTATGGAGGAAGTGGCAAGTGGATTAATTCAAACTCATTCCTAAAGCTGGGGTAATTTAGGATCATAATTTTTAACTGCTTTTGATGAAGAAAGGACACACACAGCTAAGTGGGAGTTCAGTGACAGCAAAAACGGTGATTAGGAGCAAAGGGTGCATGTGAAGGGGATCCCAATTTTAACTAGGAGCATCAGGAGGCCGCACAAGAAGTTAGGATTTCAGGCAGAGAGTTAAGCAAATTTGGGCATATGGATTTCTAGGGGGTAAAAATAGCCAACATAAGAAATAGCTAAGGAAAAAAAAAAAAAGCAGAGAAAAGGGTGTATCTGATATTCTCTGAGAACACAAGGTGTGAAGTAAGCAAGCAAGGGAGAAGGAGCAGGAGACTGGATCCGAGCAGTTTTATGAAGTTCTTATGAACTGGTGAGTGATAGGCTTATAGTCAAAGACAATTTAATGGCAGGGTCCAGATTAGTTCCCTTTGCTCTGTTAGCTCACATAACTGTCTTCTACTATGGTGGTTGAAAGCATCCATAAATGTAATAATTATGAAAACAAAAATCTTGTGTATGTGTGTCAATATCACATTTTTACTGAGTACATCAAATTCACAGATAACCAAAAAAGATCATAATTTGATCAAGCTATCTTAAAACTTAACCCCCAAAACATATAAAACCAAAGCACTAAATTCCTAACATGCCATGACAAACTTATTTTAATTAAAAATATAAGTCATAGTGAACATATCCCACATCCTTGTTCATCATACCTGGCCTGAAGTTGGTTCAATATCACCAACCAGAAGGTTAATAATGGTGCTTTTGCCTGCACCATTTGGACCCAAGAGTCCTAAGATCTCTCCTAAAGGAATTGAAAGAAAAATCATCACATAAACCAAACTAAAAATACAAATTAAGTCTTCTGGAAATTAAGAAAAGGAATAATTAAACACCAGCCTTTTTTCACACAGAAAGAGACGTATTTAGTTGCCACTTTCTTTACTTTTCTTGTAAGAAGAAAATCTTTCTTGTCATCATACTCCTTATGCAAATTGCTGACCATAATGGCTGGTTTCTAATAAGGGAAACAGGATTGAGAAAGATATTTATAAATTAGAAACCATCATGAAATGGCAGCTGGTATATAACTCATGTCCATAACACAATAATTAATTTACAGATAAGGGGTACTGTATAAATACATATCCATTTATGACTGAAACAATGGCTTATTCTAAAGTGGACCAAATATTTTATCAAAGACAGACCTATTTTCAGACTGAATTGTATGGAAAGAAAACTATTTTTCCAGTTTAACTCCTGTGAGTGGGAAACTGATCACTGCTTGTCTAACATGATTTAGCAATACAGACCACATCACCTCCTCACAATACTGGCAGCTCATCAGCTCTTTGACCTTCAGTCTTTCAGCTTTGACATCTTCATCCTCATTCTCATTGATTGGTGGTTCTGGAAACTTCCTATGTTTGGATTTTGTTGAAAAGATCCTACATATAAAAAAAAACATAGTAGATTTTCTAACTTTACATAGTAGGCAAGTTAAGCACTATACAGAAAAAAAGACTGAAATATTTGTGTATGTGCCTTTTGTTATCTCTGAAAGAAGGAATTACAGAGCTATTTTTCACTTACTGCTATCGTTTGCATATTACCATATTCATTCATTTATTCAACAATATTATTTATGACCGTATGATTCAGGCACTATTTCACACAAAAATAAAAAGATGGGGAAAAAAGAGTGGAGCTTTCCCTCAAAGAATTTACAGCATGTATGCAAGTGGGATTGCCCAAGCAGAGCAGATCTAGAGGGCGGAAGTGAGAACCTATCAGAACATCACAAAAACAGGCAAAGAAAAAGAGCTGACACGGAAATTCTGAACTAGCAAGAGATCTAACAGCAAGTGCTATGGACAGAGGATCAGATTAAGAAGACAGGGTAGTATTCCTAATGCCATTCCTCGCAACATGGATGGAGCTGGAAGGGATTATGTTCAGTGAAATAAGTCAGAAGGGAAAAGAAAACTACTGAATGGTTTCACTTATAGGAAGAATACAAAAGATCAAGGAAAAAACAAACAAATCAACTACTACTGTCACTAGGCATGCAGCCGAAGTCTCTATGCTCTCAGGGGCTGTTCTGCCACTGCAGTGGCTGGGGTCACAGAGATGCTGCACTGCTAGTACATATCTTTCAGTAGTACTTACTGGAAAGCTACAGGAGAATACACCCTGTGCCGCTCTCCGGGATAAACTGAATAACTTCCTGAAATGGTGCAAGCCATTACCCACCTTCTAACTGTTCTCTCCTGCTTATCTTTCATTACAAGGGTACCTCAGCCATGAATATAGAAGGGTCAAAAGAAAATGATGTTTCCTCCCCAATGTGATGAGCATTTAAAAAACTGTGCTAAGTAAAAGAAGCCAAACAAACAAAAAAAGGACTACATATTACAATTTCATTCACAGAAAGGTTGAAATTGGCAAGCCTAGAGACAATGTAGATCTGCAATATTTAGGGCTGGATGGCATAGATGGAGAATGAGCAGGGGCAATGTTTCTTTGGGATTCGATGGAAGTGATCTAAAATCAAAATATACTGATAGTTGTACAACTCTAAATACACTAGAAAACATTAAATTTGAAAAATATCTTACTAACCTGAAAAAGGGATCCTTTCTTATTGACCTGCCTCCATGTTTTTTTTCATAGTACTGTAAGAGGAAAATCCACAGTACACACTGCAGATACGGCTAAAAGAACACATAACAGGTTATGACGCAATCTTTTTTCCATATGCCAAAAGAACAAAGACCCCATACATCAGCTTCCATGCCATTATCAGAAAAATTAATCACATCTTTTTTGGGTATGAGTTAATAAATTTTAATATAAGACAAGGTAGATTTTTAGTAAAATAACCCTTAACATATCATCCTAACTCTGTAAAGTTTACTGGTTAACAGTTTCATTAAAAACAACAACAAAAGGAGCCTCCCTGGGGCTGCAGGGGTTAGTCTCAGTTCCATCCAGCTCTCCACTGCCACTGTAGAACAAGTTCAATCCCTAGTCAGGGAGCTGACCCACATGATGCAGCAGACCTCTCCTGTTTACCCGCTGCTCCCCTCAGCAGTGGATTTCAGTCAATCCACCTGTTCTACTCCCTCCTTGGTCTCTGATGAAACCTCCCATCCCCTGCACCTCTGGCCTACATTCCAGTTATTGTGTACATAAATAAATAAGTAAATCCTTAAAAACAAAAAAGGCTTTGCTCTTGTATCTAAAGAAGTTAGTTATAATAAACTGAATTAATGATATGAAAAGACCTTGTATATTAAAGTGGACACAATCAATAAATGAAGGGTAGTATACTCAAAATGCTCACTAGCTTGCATTAAGTAACACACTTGATGAACCTTCATATTTTTGCAATAGATTAAAAGCTAAAAAGAGAGCTAAAATCATACACCCAAACTATGCCTAAGGTGATATGCTAACACACAAAAAAGTGTGTTGCTTCTTACCGCTATAACTGCCACCAGCAGTCTGTCCCATGGATTATAGATGACTCCATTATTTTGAATGCTCTTCCAAGAAATCTATGGCAAAAAATGATACTGTGATAAGATATTTGGTCTCTGATCCAAGTTCCTGACAAAGCTTCTAAAAACCTTTGAATTTCCCTGAGTGACAAAAATGATGGGAACATCTTCCATTACTTGAAAGAAACCTCTTTCAACCAAAGCCAAGGTTAGGTTAAAGTGGTAATTTTTAGAGGATGGGGTTCGAGGTTTAGAACTTTCTAAACCCCATTAGGGCCCATTAGGGAGGTGAGTGAGATTTGAAGACTGATGGACTTGTCCTCTCTAATTACTGAAACTTCCATAAAACCCTAAACACTTGGGGCCCTTCTATGAACTAATAATAACAAATGCAGTATTTCCCTGAGTTCATAGTAGTTTCATAACTAATAAAAAAAAAAAACAACAACAACAACAAAAAACCAGGGCCCTCCCTTGTGGCGCAGCGGGTTAAAGCACAGCACTGAGAAGCTTAAGCCACTTCTCCAGGAGTTCGATTCCCGCCTGCCCTGGAGGTGACCACATGGCGTGGCAGACCTCTCCTGACCCGCCCGCTGCTCCCCTCAGCAGTGTACTTCGTCGATCTGCCTGTTCTGCTCCCCACTCTGTCTATGGTGAATCCTCTCACCCTCCGCATCTCTGGCCTGTATCCCAGTTCTATATGAATAAATAAATAAATCTTAAAAAAAAAAACAAAAAACAGGCCCTAGTATCTAGGTGGGGTGCTGCCCAATTCATGAATCATTTAATAAAGTCTTAGATACCTAAATTCGTGGGCTTTAACAGACAAAAAAAAAAAAAAAAAAAAAGAAGAAGAAGAAGAAGAAGAAGAACCTAAGAAATACTGGGAACCTCGACTGGCAGCCAAGTCAGACAGAAATGTGGCTACCCTGGGGCCCTCTCCTTGCACTGTCACCTGCAGTGGGGACAGTCTTGTTGGACTAGTCTTTAACCCATGGGAGTGTCTGTTAACTCTGGGTAGTATCAGAATTGCTTTATAGGAAGGAACAAGCCTACAAATTTGTATCAAAAATTTTGAAAGTAATCTGCTTTAACTGCAATGTATAAAAATAACTAGATTAAAATAAAAGAAACACATTTGTTTATTAACATGTATTCTCTATAAATAAGTTTACAATTAGATTCTCCATCCCCAAATATTTCTATCAGGGAAGAAAAATAGTTAGCATATTAAACTGAAGCAAGACAGGGACAGAGGTAAGGAGATGTGTGAATCGAATTAATTAGCCATCACCCCAATTTAATAATTCATCACTCAATTTTTTTCCAATTACATAGGGTCTTTTTCCCAATTATCCAGATTTAATAAAACTAATCCAACTTTATCTCTCCTTGGGAAAAAATATCTTGTACTTTACCTCCTCTCATTTCTTTACAATGAAATACATAATCTTTGAAAACTCCTCCGAAATGAAGACTAGCTGAAGGGAGGTCCTATTGGTAATTTATGTACATCATCCTGGGCATCAAAGCCTATGGTGGACACAGTTCTCCTTTGAGACTTTAAGGTTTAAAGACATATTTGAAGAGTCCATATTTCAAACTATTGTATTAATAATCTTCATGTAGCTAACATGTCTGTTTTATCAGTTTCAGTACATGAACTAAGATCTCAAAAACTAGGCAGTATTTATGCTTTTCAGATATTAAAATATCTAGTAGACCTACCTTTATAAAACAAATCAGGCAACCCAGAAGTGGATAGATTGGAATGACTATGCAAAAGGTGTAATGAAGAATAACTGTAACTGTGTATCCCATAAAGAAAGTTATTTCAGTGATTGCAATACAAGCCAACGCTGTCTAAAGGAAAACAAAGGAGAAGACAGTGAAAAAAATGTTTAGATATTTCATACAAACTTACTTCGAAGTTTGGGCCTCAGGATTAACTTCTAATCTTTTATTAAAACACCAGGGCCTCCCTGGTGGTCTAGTGGTTGACTCTCAGCACAATCACCACTAAGACCTCAGTTCAATCCCCATCAGGGAGTGACCTACATGGCACAACAGACCTCTCCTGTCTGGCCCAGTATTCCCCTCAGCAGTGCATTTCAGTAGATCTGCCTGCTTCCCACTCTGTCTCTGGTGAATCTTCTCACCCCCCACAACTCTGAACCAAATTCCAGTTCTTGTACACACAAAAAAATAAAAAACAAACAACACGTAACCAGAGTGATACTACACTAGGAAGCATCAATACCTGGTACCAGTTTGCCATGCAGTTGTTAAATGCTTTCATTATCACCCTTTCATGAAATGAATGATGAGGAAAAGAAATACACATCAAAAAAGATGCTGCTGATCACCTAAACATTTCCTAGTCTTAGAAAAGACACAGTAATACCTTTAAGTGCCATGATGAAAGTTCATGACTTTCAAATCATAAAGTTTGGATGAAATAATTTTAAAATGTGACTTACCACAGAGTAGATAAATGACCAGAATTCTTTGGTATTTACAATTTTTCTAAAAGTGAAGGATGTAATATAAGTAAACAAAATAACTGATGGAACATAGCCAATAAGGCAAAAAACCTGTAAAACATCAATGCACATTTTTAGGTAAAAATATGAATAATTAGCAATATATATGATATAATACCAGTCATGTTAAAGTATCAAGGAATGACTATTCTTCAAATTTTACTGCTTAACAAAACACTACAAAAACTGAAATTGTGGTTATGTAGGAGTCACCATCCACAAATTTCTTAAAACCATGACACTTGTGATGTTTAACTAATTACTAACTCCATCAAGAAAAAAGTCAGTTAAATTAAACATTATTTGCCATTGTTTTTCATGCCAAGTAAAATACTATCTCTTGTTTTATTATAAAAACCACTGTAGCTGATTATAACTTTATTTTTGTCAATTAACTATTAGCTACAGTATTTAATGCATCTTTTAAATATTTACAGAAAATTGAATTTAAAGACAGAAATTAATTAGATCATGATGTCTATAAACTGATAAGTTTTATTTTTCAGCAAACCCAACCTCATTTGCTGTTTTCCCTTTTTCCTAATATAATCATTCATATGAAAGAACTTATTACAATGACTAACAAGTGATCATGAATGCAAATCATATGTTCCTTGGTTTAAGTCACATTTTAAATTATGCAGTGAAATAATTTCACTGTAAAATAATTTTCAGGTACAGAGACAAGGAAGACATTTTAAGGTAGGATTGTTTTAAGTTTTCCTGATTACTCTTTAGTAGGCAGTCTACATGAAAGACTATCTCAGTTTCAAGGAATTATTTCAGAATAGTATAAGGTATTGTCTTGAAAAATTACTTATAATAATATAAATTTCATTGATCACAGGTACCATGTAAAGTAATCAGATGCTAGTGAAAATAAATAATGTGCAAATTATTCAACTAGTCAATTGTCAGGTCTGTAAATACTTAATTCCTAAAATAACACTGTATTTATAAATAGCATAAGGACTTACCACAGAAAGGAACTTTACAGCATAAAAATATAATCCATAATGAAATGCAAATAAACTTGATAGCATCACAGTAAGAACAATAAAAAATAAGGGTATATCAATAATAGCTTGTCCAAGCCAATATGCAGATGGCAAGAGACCTGAAAGTTTAAGTTGAGTATAAGCTTTAATCTGAAAAAAAAAAAAAAAAACCGAAAATTTTGGTTATAACTTTAAAACAAATGAAACCCCCTAGAAAATTATTGTTGAATTCTTCATTTTATGTTAAGACAATAAATTGTGTCATATTCCAGGTAATAAAAGGCCTTCTTACAGCTAAATATAAATTCCATTTAGCCCAGTCTCCACTTCCTGACAGATAAAGTGTGCAACAGAAAACTTCACAATACTGTAAGCGTTAAAGAATGTAACTTTTAAAGCACATGGCAAGAACTCAATACATGTTATTTACTATCACTATAGTAAATTACAATTAATTAATTTACATTCTATTCATTTTTTCCTGAAATAATTATAATTATACTCATGCAAAGTAGGTTTTTTTATATGAGATTTCTTACCAACAAGATACCTGTAGCTTTTTTTCTGAGTCATTACCTTATGATTCTCTGCATTTTCCATGGCAAAATAAGGTGGCATTGCAGTAACAATGATTCCAAGTAAAGCTGCTTGAAAATACAGCTCGATTTTAAAAACTATGTCCTTAATTTCCTGAAAGAACCACAAAATAAGAAATGGGAATGAGGATCACTTTATATCGCCTTAATACTTTCTAAAAGACTATCAAGACCTCTGAGAAAATATTAGGATGTCTTAGCCAGGCACAGTCTACATGAAAAAAATGAGTGACAATATTAGACTGGCCGAATTATAGCACCAACTTTGTCATGTACAATCCTTGGCAAGCCAACACACTTCCATTTTTTATTTTATCTATAATATAAATTTAATTTCCTTCGCAAACCAATGCACTTCCATTTTTTATCTATAATAAATTAATTTAATTCAAAACAATAATGTGCATAAGTAGCCACTAACATGTCCACCAGTGGTCCTATGCAGAGACCATGATTATCTTTAACACTTCATTGGTTGCCTGGCCTATAAACAAACTGGCACCTTGGGGTTTCCTTTTTTCCCATTAAGAAAAGCTGCACCCAACCTCAGCTTCCTAGGGAAGAAAAGCTGCTTCTCTCCAGCAGTTGAATACCCTACAGAAATCCCACAGTCCCTAATGTTCCCATAATAGCTAATGTTCCCTGGCTGATCAAGGAAGCAGGTACAAACAGCAACCTTTTCCAAATTCAGACTACCCAAGACCAAGGGTACTGCACTGTCCCCAACAGTCAGCAAGGTCATCTTCTTCCCCTTGTAAGAACATATACCCACGAGATGCAGAAGATACTCTGCCCTAGAACAGTACCATACCCTAGAAAGTGCCCACATCATGTACAGCAGGCACCTGGGCCTGGCATAACTCTCAGGCATTTCTACCTTGTTGCATCTTTCAAATCTATTCACTTCTTACCAGAACTACTACCTTGTACCTTAGTTCAAGCTACATGGATTCTCATTTGAATTACTGTAACCACCTCCTACTGGTCTATAGTCTTCCGTGTCTATAGTGCTGACTTGCCACTTCATTCCATACAGGTAGCTTAATTGGCCTTTTCAAGCATCAATCATGCCAATTCTCAGCTTAAAAACATGTAGAAGTTCAAGTGATCTACTGAGAAAGGAGTTAAATTCCTTGAGGTAACTCTCCAGGCTTTTCGAAACCCGGCCTCTGTGGAGATCTTTAGCTTCATACCTTAGTCTTTCTCACTCTATTTATGTCTAATATATTTCTGGTGTGCTTTCCTTTCACTTTTGAATCTCTGGACTTGCTATTTCCTCTATCTAGACATTTCAGTTTCTAGTTGTTCTTCAATTCTTTCCTAGTTGCTTCCCCACCAACCCTCAAACTACAACTAGGTACACGCTAGCCATTCTCCCCATCTACTACCATCACTCCCACATTTATTTCTATTATGTAGAGCATTTTTTTTTTGACTGCTATACCCCTCACATTAGCAAAGGGTCTGACTACTGTAAAGACTTAATAAATGTGAATAAAGGAATATTAAGAGAAGTGAAAATTACTAGAAATTATGTAATTCCTCATCTTTGAATATGTATCAACCAAGGGTATTTTAAAACAGCTGACAAAGGATACAGGTACTACAGTGAGCAATAACATAACAGAAGTGTAAGGTTTTATAAAAATAGGGAGAAAGGAGAATAGAAAAGCCATTGTTGTAACTACGCATCCACAAATGTCTAAAGGCTTAGCAAAATGAGTGAAGGGTGTTACATGGCAGACAACAGAGTATAGGTAAGTACGTAAAGTAAAAAGAAGTTTGAGTGAGCAGAGTGCTAGGAGTCAAACATACAATGTTTAAAAAGTTGGTTATTGGTGTTTACAGAAAATAATTGTGACCACACACTAATTAAAACAATATAAGACATCTTATATAGCTACACACATTATTTTTTTAAGTTGCTTACTTGAAAGAATGGGGTATTCCAGACCTGGATGCTCTCAGTCACATTTTCACGATAAAGATAGTAGTTACTAATGATATTCATCAATACAGGTAAAGAATAAACCATAGTACTGTTGAAAATAGCTGAGAAAACATAGTCCTACAATTGAAAAAGAGAGACTTATGACATACCATGTATAGAAGGGCGAGAGGCACATTGCTATGTACCAATCTTTTCTTGTGACCTAAGCTAATTCTCATGAACCATAGTGAATCACAGAAATAGTAGATAAAGACAATCTGATATTGAATCTATAGACATTTTGCTATTTGAAAAAAAAAAGCATAAAGTCAAATTGAATTCCCTATAGTTTTATTATATATTGGTCATCCATCAGGACATAAAATATACAACAAATAATCCAGTTATTTCTAAAAGGAAATTCTATTTCCACCTGAAGTCAAATCAGCAAATGATTAATTTTAGAGGCAGTATCAATCCTTTACAACTTTTAAATGGGCATCCCCTCCCCTTCTCACCTTTTCTGAATTCATCACATTTAAAGCTGCACTATGAGGAGCAGCAGAGACATAGTCACTGTCATTAAACATCGTCACCATTATGTTCTGGTTTGTTAAAAAGTCAATAAGGTCACTGATATCTGAGTCTAGTATTGAAAAAAGCAAATAATATAATTAGTTTAACTGAGAAACAGACATAGGTTTGTGATGACATTAGAAAGAGGTCTCTCTTTATAAAGAAGCATTTCATCTTCATTAGATAAGACATAAATAAGAACACTGACTCTGGAGCCAATCACACTAGATTCACACCCAAGTGGATATATACATACAGGCCTTTGAGCAGAAACTGGCATACGTGTTTTAGCTGTTGCTACTACTATTACTGCTCACATTGAAAGTTTATCTATTACACTCACCTGAAAGTTTGTTAAATGGTGAGACTAAAAATCTACCTGCTAATTTTTTGTAACAAGACAAGTGCCTGACTCAGAAATGTAGAGGTGAGGGTGTGTAGGGTATGGAACAAACAAGTAAATGTCAGTTACCTTAACTGACTTAAAATATTAAAACACATGATCAGGTTTCCATTCACATGTAATCTTTAAACTGCTTGAAGTCAAGGGAATGATTTTAAAGACTGTTTTGAATTTCAGATTTTACCAATGTGTTCTATGAACATTTCCCTTCCATCTTCAAAAAAAGTGGGATTCAAGGACGATACAAACCATCATAACTGAGTATGGCAGAAGGGGTGTGACTCCACCCCAAACTTGAAAGTCAGAGAGTGGAGTTTTTGGTGAGGCCACAGATACTCCTAACCCAGTGCCTGCGTTAGATCTTAAGGAACAGTGAGACCTGTGCCACAAAAGCCTTACGAGGAGGGCAAGACACCACCCAGCACAGACCTAAGGAGGCCAGCACTGCCTGGTGGGAACATGGCTCTACTTAGAACCTACAACAAGGCCTCAGAAAATAAGAGATACATACACAACCCACTCTAGAAGTACTAAAATCAGCAAAAGAGACATCGCTTTGAAAATACTAGAATGTCTACAGATCAGTGAGGATGAACGCAAAACAGAAAGTTTGTCATTTATGTACAATTCTCCAACTGCAAAAAATGTTACACTATCCAAGCACAGTTTCATGCAGTACATTTTAGTAACATAATTAAATGTATTCCTCCTCCAATGTATACACTGACAGCCAGCTTTTAAGAGTTATGATTTTTAAGAGTAAATTAAAATAACCCCTAACTATGGTATTTCAACACGGGTCAAGACTCTGAAGTTAATAGTAAACCGAAAGAAAAGAAAATAGAATGTAGGTGAAGCATTAGAAAACAATCTACAGAGTTGATGAGCATAGAAAGGGTTACATGTCAGGCAACTTTCTAACACAGCTAGCAAGATAAACAAACAAGGTTGTTTTTGTTTTGCTGTGTATCTGCTAGTTAGATAACCTTGATTTATCTAAGAATCTGGGGACTACGAACTATCTGTACATATGGAGGATGTTAAAAGAACTGATTGTAAATGAATGAATTTTGTATAAGGTTTTAACATTTCAAAAACTAGTTTTTACCATTTGTGCCTTGCTTCTGGCCACATGAGTTTTAGTCTTCATATTTGACACTTACATAAGAATAACCAATAGCCAATCCAAAAACATTCGTTACAAATTTAAGATAGTTGATTATAAATATTTATATCTAAGGCCATCCACTTAATTCTACTAAACTTCTCAGTCTTCGAAGAATTGTTTAAATTAAACATATCTACTTAGATACACAACTGCATAAATACAACATGCTGTAACTCTTTCTGCAGAGGGTCTTTCAACTTCTGAAGTTTATTTTTGCTACTCAGACTTTGAGTGAGATGGCACATGATGACATTTTTTTGAAAGAGAAATTTTATTAAAATGTATACATTAGGCCATTTAAAAAAATTGTCACCTACAATTTAACCAGAATAATCACTTTTGTGACAATCAGTCAGCATCAATAAGCTATTTTATTTAAGTTATAGCTGAGCAGACATAGCAGCCTTTACCTTGCATTCTTTCTAAAGATCCAGACTTCTGGCCTATGTGTACCCTCAACCCTATACCCCAACCAACACACATTCACAGACCTTCACACACTCTCACCAGTAGAATTTTGAAGTAGAAGATCTGTTTTGTATTTGTCAGGCTTTTCTCCAGGCTTTAGGAAATATAAGTCTGGAACAAGTTTGACAGGAACCACAGCACTTTTAAAGGAGTGATGTACCAAAAACATAAAAATCTGAACTGCAAAAAATATCAAAAGCAGAAGCAGCCTAAAAGGGAAAGTAAAAAGCAATTCAAGGCACATCAGTATGTAAATTTGCTAAAACATCTTCCACCAAATGACAATTAAAATACTCATTAACAAACAAAAGTTCTTAGAATTCAAATTTCCATTCTCCCAAATGATTTTGTGACAAGGCTGGACAGGAAAGCAACATTCACTGACAACATTAATAGTTAAACAATTATGTCAACAGTAACCAGAGTCACTGTAACAGTTTGTACAGGTATGTAACTCTGGAGCCTCCATTTTTAAAGAACCAGAACTTATGTCGTATTTACATCTCATTACAGATATAAAGGTGTAATAATCCCCTCAGGGACAATTACTACTTCTATTCTGTTTACTCTCCACTGATTTTTAGAACACATGACACAAAAAATTTTAAACACAGAGAAGAAAATGAAAATATAGTACAACTTTGTGTGATTGATAGCTGATAATCCCTCCCCACATTAATTTCACTGTATACCACAGTTCTAGGGATCATCACTTATAGCTGGGCTAGGTCATAATTCTAAAACCTTCTTACTGTCTGGACGGCAGAATTTCTCTTATTTTGCAACTATCTCCATTTTAAGTGATAGGTGCCAGAACAAATGGGTAGACAGAGTTAGTTATCAGACTTGAGCATTTTATAATCTTCAGAAACTCAATAATATTTTAAAACCATTTTTAATTATAAATATGTCTAAACCAGCATTCCCAAAAGCATACTTTATTGAAATAAATCAATAAAGTTAATAGGTATCTTAGATTTAAAAAAAACTCATGATTAAATATTTGGAAGTCCCAGGTTAAACAAAGTTAAGCAATATCTTTATCATAAACAAAAAATAAACTTAAATACAATGACAGTAATTCAAAAACTACATAATTAGAGAATATTGTCACTGTCATTTTATACATGAGACTGAAATGTGACAATTTTTAAAAAGGCTCTAATAACATTTGATGAAATTACTATAAGCATAATTTTCTGACATCATGAAATTATAGTTGACCTTTCAAAACTATATAATCATTACATACCTGCATTTAAAAAAATGAGATGACTAATCTAAATTGAATTCTTAAAAAAAGTAGCTCATCTGGCAGAAGGTAATTATACTTACACACTTCTCACTGATTTACTTTCACGTTTCAAGTTAAGGATGTGAAACTTTGCTATTGTATACACCTGCTGTTTCCAAAGGCTCATGGTGCTCACTAGTGAAGCTTTGGTTTCAGAAAGAATAAGTAAGCTCTGCTCCATTTCATCAAAAGACTTTGAATCTATTTCTTCCTCTGGTGGCTGCTGAGTAAATACACTATAATCTATTTGTCAAAACAAAACAAAAAGTTAGGAAATTATGGTATATTCCTTAAGAAGATGAAAACTTCTATGAAGCAAGTACATGTTAATGAAGCATTCAGCCTTGTGGTGATGCAGGACAAATGGAATTCTCACATGCTTAAGATTATCATCAAAATTGAGCATATTCCTACCTTGTGACACAGAAATTCTCTACTAGATCTAATTCAACAGAGACATGTACATTGAACCACTGAAACATATAAGAACACCCATAAACTGGAAAGAATCTAAATGATTATCAACAGGTGACTGAATAAATAAGTTGGAAAATACCCCTATAATAATGTAAAACAATGAAAGTGAGCTACTGAACAGCTACAGTAGTCAGCTCAGCCAAGACCTCCAAGATACATCTAGGTTACTACCTCTCAAGACCACCCTATTATTCCACCATTAACAGCAAGTATCTCAGTTACATATTTATTCACCAGTTTATTTCTTCCCCTTTCCAAAAATTAAATTTCACATGCTTATATAAATATTTGTCTAGTTCACTTCTGTCTGATTCACTGCCTAAAATGTCCGTTGGTTTTGTTTTTACCTGCTTGGTCAATTTCTGCTTCAACTTCAAGCTTTAAGAATACATCTTCCAACGTTGTCATTGAGACACCATAAGAAATAACACCTAAATTTGAATGAGTATCTAGAGCAGAAAAGAGACCTAAAAAAAAAAAAAGAATTAAAGCGTGTTATGTAGTTAACCACAACAATCATAACTACTCCAAAAAAGGTATTAAAAACAATGTATGATTAATTTTACTCTGTGAGCCCAGTGGTTTTCAAGCTTTTAGTCTTGGGAGTCTTGAACATTCTTTTTTTATTTTATAAAGACATATTTTACATTATTCTGCATTTCGTGCATTTTCCCATCTCAGTTGTAATTCCCGTGGGCTTCTCACCACCACTTCACCCGTGTGCCATCACCATAGTCCCGTGTGCTCTTCCCACCCTCGTCTGACCTTGCTCCTCTTTCCTCCCCCATAGAATGTCCACTCATAGCAGAGTGTAAGGGATCAGCGGGAAAAAAAAAAAAAAAAAAAATATATATATATATATATATATGTTCATATAGTAATTGTAATAAAGTTTGTAATAAAGTAAAAATGAACATCAGCTAACAACTACAAACCAACAATAACCCTGAGTCTTAAGCATTTGCATAAACTAGTAAGTACTCCAAGGAATGTTTGTTTATAGAGAAACATAAGGTACTTATCATTATAAATAAGCATTAAGAAATACTTTACATAGAGAATAATAGGCAGGGCGCATTAAGTTCAATCCAGTTAATGATTTTAATGATTCTTTTTCTTTTATCTAGATTTAGATAGACAATTTCTACCTAACTATGAGACAGACACTCTGAGAATTAGGTGTACAGTATCTACATCAGTAATAGCCTTTTGGTTATTAAGAAATCCCCAAATAAAGGTGACAGAATTTGACTTCTTTAATCTAAACCAGGAAAATAATGCCACAATTAAAATAATTCAAGAGTTTATCATGCAGTCATGTAATTCATCATGGAATCATGAAACTGGAAAACAACTTGAAGACATACACAGACAATTCTATGTATATTAGTATGTGTATAAACATTACAACTTATTCCCAGAAGTCCAACAAGCAAATGGAATAATTTGTTTCCTTTACATAAAAGCAATACAATCATTAACATGCTAGTTAGATTTTCCTGAATGTTTTTTGTAATTTAAAAAGGAACATGTTATCTTGTATAAATAATTCTAGTTTTCACAAGCAAAACAAAGCAGAAAAAAAAAATTAACCCTGACATGTAGGGACATAGGTGATAATTTGTGTGATATTTATACACAGAAAGATAACAAGGTAAATCAAGAAAACCTATGCTCAATGTAAGATACTGGTTGAAAAACCAAGAAGCTGAAAGTAGGTAATACCTGAAAATTTGTCCATGTCCTTGAAAGGCAAGCTGTACACAAGCTGTTGGTCATTCTGTTGCAGTAAAGCAGCTCCAGGTATATGTTGTTCCACCAAGGAAGAAAGAGATTCTGTGGCACAGTATTTGTCCACATGCATACTAGAGAAAACCAAACAGCACCATTTTTTATGATTATTCAGTAAACAACCAAAAGTAAATTCTGAATGACTTACGTTTACACTAGGACCATAAAAAAATGACCAGAGCAATATGGCAAACCCTCATCTAATAACTATAGCTTAAGAATTTAATAAAGAATGAAACCAAGAGACAATGAATGATACCTCAGGCGGTAGCCAATTCCCCATTTACTTTTGAGAAACATTGAAGAGCCAACACATTTCAACATTCCTTGTGATATGACAGCTTTTCTATCTGCAAAGAGAGATTTGTTTTATTTTTTTAAGTTAATAACATCAATAGTAATTGTCATTACTATTATAGATCACTGTATGACACACCAGTGCATACAGCTCATTAACTAATCAGAACAACCTGTTGCGAAAGGCTCAAAATGAATTATTATCACTCATTTTTGAGATGAAAACACTGATGCAATGAGAAAATGTCAGTAGTCTTCTCTCATTTCACAGAGACATTAAATGACAAAGCAGGACCTGCACCCCTGCAGTCTTACTGTAGAGCACATCTTCGTAATGCTGCTCCAGGTATCTCAGACTCTTCCTAAGAGGCTTACTAATGCAAGGACTTTCAAAACTTCCTTTAAAGTCAAATGTAAAAATCACAACAAAAAGGTAACAAAAACAAAATATTAGTTTGCTGGTTTTTTTAAACAAGACACTACTGGAAAAAAATGACATGCCCACTTCATCAGAAGTTGCTATAGAATTACAAATGCTTTGAGCTAGTCAGTTATTAAAAATGATGTACTGGTTAAATTCAGCATTCCATATATGTATATGTGTTTAAAACTATGCAGAAAACAGTTAACATAGCAAGCCTTGGATTGCTTTTTATGACGAACAGTTTATTTCTCAGGATTTAGCAACTCTATGCCTAACCTCCCATTTGATGCAATAACTTAATTCTTCAAAAAATAAAAATCTCACCAGCAAGAATGTCAGCTTCATCCATGAAATGAGTACTAAACACTGTCACCCGGCTTGATTTTCTGTATTTTAGAAGATTCCAAACAATATGACGAGAACAGGGGTCCATTCCAGCTGTTGGCTCATCTAGCAATAGTATCTGTTTCAAAGGGGCAGAGACAAAGGACACAAAAACATTAATTCAAAAGGATACCTGCACCCTTATGCTTACTGCAGCTATTTTCAATAGCTAAGATACTGAACAATCCAAATATCCATTGAAATTTAACAATCATTTTCCACTGTATTTTCCCCAGCTCTTTCAAAGAAACAAAATATTGCAGATGTAACTAAAGGCTACCATTGCTCTTTCTAGATATAACCACTGTCATGAAGATGGCATCTTTCTGAACTCAGCTTTAATACCCTATTACTATAATTACATTCATAACAACATATAACTACAGCCTATTTTTTTAATTCAACAAAACTTGATGACACTAATATATTTTACCTTTGGATTCCCAAGAACAGCAATTCCTAATGACAGTTTTCTTTTTTGACCACCACTTAGCTTTTTGGCTTGGTTATCTTTGATAGCCTGCATGTCTAAATCCAGTAAAACCTTCTGCACCTATAAAAGTAAAGTGTGAACAATATTTTTGGAATTGTACCATTATATATAGTTTTAAAATGCCCTGATTTTAATATTAACTTGAAAATTGCTCTTTTACTGCAGAACTTAATTTTTACTTATATTCATACATAACTTTGAAATAACAAATGGAAGGGTTCCCGATGGAAAGGTCTGTTTTGCTTTTGTGACCTCCTGGGTAGTAGGGAAGGTCTGCACAAAGGTTCTATGTGTGTGTGGATGGAGAAGAGGAAGACAGGAGGGAGAAAGTAAAGGAAGAAGAAAAGAAAGAAATACCTTTACTGAGAGACTAGTATCCTACAGATGAAACAAGGACTATTTCATATGTGTTAAAACATAAATTCCATCTAACTTTTAAAACTGATATTCTGTCTACTGGTTCAGAGCAGGTTTTATGTGTGGATTGTCAACATATTTTCACTATACAAGATATTACAAAGATCATTAGTTTACAGGGAGCAAAAGTTGTCTGTATGAATAACATACTTCTTGTATTACATTATTGGCTGGTATTCCTTTGATTGAAGCCAAAATGGATAAGTTTTCTTCTACTGTCAAAACATCAAAGTGTATATCTAACTGTGGACAAATGCCGATCATTTTCCTTGCTTCAAACATTTCATCTATTTCTGAGACTCTGTGTCCATATATTGATGCAAACCCTAAAAGCAAAATATACATTTAAATTTCCATCAAATATATTAAGTACTAGAAAGTGCATATGCTTTAATATATACTGGTAATTCATTTTTTTTGCATGTTAGATATATGAGTTAATATAACATTAAAAGACAAACGTCATTACTACTGGTGGTCTTCTTCCAGTTATAGTCAAATCTCATTTACTCTTAGTTTCTCGTGATATTATATGATGGAAAGGGCAAGAAACTAGTAGCTTAACACTAAACAAATGATCTATCAGTGCATTAGTTACACTTCTATTCCAGAAGTAACTTTCTTTCATTTCAGGCATTATGTAATAATTAAGAGAACAAAGAACTAAAAATTTTCCCCTAACTAGTTGTGTGGTCTTAAGAAATTCACTTAATCTGAATTCCAGCTTTTCCCTTTTATAAACTATCTACTAATATATCCCACTTAAGATTTGTTAAATCAATTTGATAATGCATAGAGAACTGTCACAAGTATCTTAAGTTATTTTATAAATGTAAAATATCACTACTATGATTGAATAGTGACGTTGAGTAGGACAAGTAAAAATGAACAAATTTTGAAGGTGTTAGCATTCCTTTAAAAGATGCAAATACAGTATATGGACATTTGTTCCTTTTTCAAAGTAAAAAATTTATTGTACTGCCACCTATTTGGTTATGTTGAAATAACTGTGGAACTGTCAAACCATTCTCACCTTTATGACCATCATATATAACGTTTATATGCTAGGAGAACACAAACATCACTATTTTAGGAGACAGTGTTGACATTTATCATTCTTTTATTCCAAACTATTGTAATTAAAATCTTTTTATAGCTTCTCAACCTGAATTGTCTACTGATCTCAATTTCCAATTAATTACTGATTTATCCTTTGAAATGAAAAACACACATATACGTGCAAAATATCTGATAAAATAGCTACAAAATTAGATCCTTTCTACTTTACTAAACATGATTGAATCATTTTTTTATTGTCTATTGGAAAACATGTATATAGTCAAAAGAAGATACAGAAACTGGTCTCAAATCATTAAAAAATAATCACCAGGCCCTCCCTGGTGGTGCAGCGGGTTAAAGCACAGCACTGAGAAACTTAAGTCACTTCTGCATGAGATCAATCCCTGCCTTCCCTGGAGGAGATCCACATGGCGTGGCAGACCTCTCCTGACCCGCCCACTGCTCCCCTCAGCAGTGTACTTCGTCGATCTGCCTGTTCTGCTCCCCACTCTGTCTATGGTGAAGCCTCTCACCACCCCTGCACCTCTGGCCTGTACCCCAGTTCTGTATGAAGAAATGAATAAATCTTTAAAAAATAATAATTACCAGTACATACTTCAAGAATACATACTTTGGTTTATAACACTAATAAAACAAATATCTTTTTTTTTCCTGTTTAAATTAAATCAGAAAACTCTCACCATCAGAAGGTGGACATAATCCACAAAGAATATTCATCAGGGTAGTCTTTCCTGTTCCGCTGTGGCCAAGTAATGCAGTGATCTGACCTTCATATATGTCAAATGACAAATCTAGTTAAGGAAAAAGAATCAAATGCAATGTTTATTTTTGTTTAGCTATACAAGATAAGCCATCAGATGTGAGCAATCAGTAAATAAATCAGTAAGTTAAAAATAGATACAAGTTGTCAGCACATTTATCAGTTTAATATTTAATGTTATAGCATAATAATTCTTTGTGATAGTCAATATATGAGTAATAAGAGGAGTAATAAAATAAATTTCTATTTTTTGTTACATTAACAGATCTAGAGTGCACAAAATTTGATGGGAGCGGTTCTTCATACTCATTTTTGGGAATTTCCAAGGGTATTAAAACAAATAAAGAGACAATAAAAATTTGTTTCAAGTATATTTTTAGCCATGTTAAATATATTAGCATGAAACTAAAATTAACCTATTACATGGAAATAACAGTAAATACTTAAAAGGTCCTTTAAAAATAAAAGAAACATGGAATGAAAAACATAAACTGGATGGATGGGTCCATGACGAAAGGAAGACAGGGAAGGGATCTGAACAGCCAGTTTGAACATTTTCAACTTGCTTTTTCATTTGTATTTTAACATTATCAACTGATTTACTTGTGTGAGGAATACAAAGAAACAAAACAAACCCTTGGATTGGACTGCAGAACTGAGGTTATAGCACTGGGGTGAGATGGGAGGGTGCAGAGGGTGTGAAGGTGGTCAATGGAATGTGGTGGTTACTGGTATTTTGGCTGCATGCGAGTGTGGCGACATTCACATGTAGAGGTGTAAATCTATACCCTAAAATATGTAGTGTTGTAAACCAACATTACCTCAATAAAAAATAACTAATTTTAAAACTATAGTATGGATGGAATACTAGGAAAGCTACTTACTTCTCAAAGCCTCCACATTTTCGCCTTTCTTTCTGTAAGTCTTCTGGATACCACTGATTCTAAAAAACATTTTTGACTTTTTTTAAACAATTATTGTGTGTTTACTTGTATAAAATTTATAATAGCTGTAATTTTTAATAGGAATAATATCTTCCTAACAAAACTTACCGTAAGCCACGTTTGACAAATAATTACAAAATTATTTTCAAGAAAATACAAGTAAAAGTTTACAATTCTCCATTTTATGCTTCATTCATTTTTAAAACCAGCCAACTTCTACAAAGAAACTAAAGCAGGGCCTCCCTGGTGGTGCAGGGGTTAAGTCTCAGTGCTATGAAGCTATCTAAGACACTGTGGCAGGAGTTAGATCCCTGGGAGTGACCCTCAGGGCACAGCAGACCTCTCCTGCCTCCCAGTCAATCCCCTCAAGAGTGGATTTCAGTCAATCTGCCTGTTCTACTCCCCACTCTATGTCTGGTGAATCTAGTCAACTCCTGTATCTCTGCCTTATACCCCAGTTCTTATATGCATAAATAAATAAAATAAATCTTTAACCAAAAAAAGAAACTAAGCCAAGCAATTTACAGATTTCTTTCTATCTTTTATAGTTTTTGTTTGTAGTCAAATTCTTAATCAGTTAAGAGAGATTAAAATCCAAAAGCTATTTCATATCATTACATTTCAAACTGTCTGTAAATGTGAAGTGATTCTCTCATTTGGTTTTAACTGTTTTATATAACTACTTAAAGAATTAATGGCTTATTTAGTCAATTTGAATTTTACCCTTGGGAAGGCAGACTATCAGTTCACAATGATTATTACATCATATACTTATCTTAAGTAATAAAAAAAACTTATATTTCATTTTTTACATATTTCTTTTTGTTTCTCCTCTTTAGTACTTTCTTATTTTGTTTTTGACTCTCGAAACAAGGAATGGAAATAAAATTCTTTGGTTCTTAAATTTCAACATATTCCAGTTATGTCACAACTTATGGAATTAACAGAGGACAACTTAATACACTGTATAACTCAGACAATGTAGCCTGAATAAAACAATAATATAAATTCTTATTTTGTTTCAAGCTACTTAATGGAAAAAGTTTAAAACAGCTTATATAAACAATAGGTTTTATTAAGTCTTAAAATTTCCATTAAAAATAAAATTTTAGGCCTTCCCTGGTGGCGCAGCAGGTAAAAGCGCAGCACTAAGAAGCTTAAGCCACTTCCGCTAGAGTTCATCCCTGCCTGCTCTGGAGGTGACCACATGGCGTGGCAGACCTCTCCTTACCCGCCCGCTGCTCCCCTCTGCAGTATACTTCTTCGATCTGCCTGTTCTGCTCCCCACTCTGTCCCTGGTGAATCCTCTCACTCTCTGCATCTCTGGCCTGTACTGTTCTGCTCCCAACTCTGTCCCTGGTGAATCCTCTCACCCTCCGCATCTCTGGTCTGTACCCCATTTTGTATGAATAAATAAATAAATCTTTAAAAAATAAACAAATAAATAAAATTTCAAATCTAGCAGCAATTTTACTTTATTTTTTCAACAAAAATAAGAACTTACAAGGAAAGCAACATTTACTAGTTATTGTGAGCATCATGAAATACATACCAAATCTTTTAAGATACCATATTTATGAACACTATTTAAAATACAGGCCTTAGCATGGCAAATTCTACTATTTGCACATCCTATACCTAAATTGCAAGGTTAAACCATACCTAATGGCTTCTTTTCCTATAAATTCTGAAGAAACAGGCTCAACAATTTCACTGAAACTAATACTTCCATTAACATTGCCCTCTGATAACTCCTTATAGTTTCTTTTGCTCTTTGACCAATAAGAAGGCTTCAGAAAGTACAAAGATGACCTCCGTAAGCCAAATTCCCCTGAAAAATAAAAATACTGAGTTATCATGACAAATCATTTCTTAAAGCTAGTTTTTAAGTCATAAAAGCAATATGTGAAGCATATGACAGCCTTCTTTTAACACTCGGATAGCAAATACTGTCTAATGTTACAGGAGAAACAGCTTGATTGACAAATAGTTTCTGAATTGCTCAGGGGGCCCTGGAATGTAAAGGTGAGTAAAATGCATTTTCTGTTCCCAAAGAACTTGCATCTTTAGGGGTACATATACATACCAAGTGGTTAGACATAATACAGAACATAAGACATATATATAATACATACTGTTATAAAAATTCAAAAAATGAAGTTTATACTGGAAAAGGTCTAAATGAGGGTCATTTTAGGTAGTATTTGAAAACAGGGAACTTTTAGAAACATAGTTCATAGAGAATTAGGATTAGGGTTAGAATTAGAATTAGAATTAGGAGGGTAACACAGCAGCAGAACAGACACAGGAGGCAGATAAGGAGATAGTGACAGATGCCCATGCTGTGTATTTCCATCTTCCTCTTCCCCCCCAAAAAACAATACTTGTCATTTTTTAAATGTCTACATGGCCACATACCTCAAAGAGATCTGATCCCAACGACACAGAAAATTCTCACGACTGTAACCAGCATTTGCATGTTCTGTTAACTGCTGGTCCAGTCATGAGCATGTAAAACAATCAGACAGCAGCAACAGGCTTAGCTGGGGAAAGACTCATCCTCCCTCTTTTAATGGACATAAACAAAGAAGGGTAACATCTTGCAGTTTCAAAGAGAGCAAAATTGCCAGACCCTGAGACAAAAGTGGCAAAAACATCAAGAAAGCACGTTCCCTTGTGAGACAGTTTTCAAGTCAACGGACTTAGGGCCTATCATTTCTTTGGACTTCCTTTTAAGTAAGATGATTGCTCATTTGTTTAAGCCATTTAGAAAGACTTCCTGTTATGAGTAGCTGACACACTGGAAATGTGTTTATTAAGTGGGCAAATAGGACAGTTCTGATAGACATTTAATGTAATAAAGAGGAAAGAGGTAAGGAGAAATTAAAACTATAAAAGTAAGGTGGAGGACATCAATACATAATAGATTTCTACTTAATTCACCAGGTTTTGACCAGACAGCCTTCTGAGCAGATAACTATCTTGAGTAAAAGGAAAGCTGAATTTCTTAGATTTGAGGAACCACCAATGAGAGGTTACTGCAATGGTCCACGCTAGTGTTGCCCATTAGAACTCTGCAATCAGGGAAATGTCTTATCTCTGCAATGTACAGTTTGGTAACTAATAGTCAGATGTATCTTGAACTACTGAGGAAAGTAATTCACTAATTCTAATTAATTCAAATTCTAAAAGCTACATGTCTCTAGCAGTTACTACATAAGACACTGCAGATTCAAAATGTAGGCAAAAGTAATGAGAAACTCAAGGGGTAAAAAAAGGAGGTGTATTGGATATTTAATACTGTTTTGAAGCTACAGGAACTGGCCTGATAGGAAATGAGGAGAATAAGAGGGATTACAAGATTACTTCATAGTTTTGTAACTTAGAGAATGAAATAATGAAACCCTTTAAATAAAAAGTATTGACACAGGGAAGGACTAAGAAGTTTGCTTAGGGACTGAAGGTTTTCAAAACAAACTTCTTTCTTTTCACATAATCTTAAGTTCACTAAATGTTTAAGCATTAGATATATAAAATAAACCTATTTTAAATTTAAAATCCTAATAATAAATATGACTTATGGTACTCTGGCTAGAAAAAATAATTAAGATCCACTTGACACTATATGGGCAAAAAAATTAAAATTCTCTAATGTAAAATGCAATACCTTCATACCTGGAATGACTTGATCAAGATATACAGCCAAGAGGACATAGAATGCACTACTAAGTGCTAGCATGATAATAGCAATAATCAGAGGATATGGGCCTTCGGTCAAATTAGAAAATACAGCACCTTCATTAAAATCTTCTAAGTGCATGACCTAAAAAAACATAGAAACATCAATTTATTATAAAAAATGGTAAAAATAAGCAGACGCTAACACTAATTATGGTAATATAGCCAGACTGTCAGTAACCAACTGGGTCTTTTAACAAACTAAACAATCCACCACTTATAAAGAAAACAATACAACTTTACTAAGTTTATCACAACAATCATGTTTATAATTCTTGCTTCCAAAAGTAATATACATTCACTCCTGGAGCATTTGTTTCAATGCTATTATTAATGCTAACTAGTGCAAATAAAAGACTTATGGTCCACATGGAAATCAAACAAATTGCTGGAGAATAAAATTATGGTCAGTATTTTTTCAACGCTGAAGAAGGAAAAGGTTCTCTGGCTAATTAAGACAATTACTCAGATTCTTCATAGCAGATATACGTGAGAGGGTAGAAAGATTTATATATTGGACACTGAAACCTCATTCAGGTCCCAGATCTCTCATTAACTCAATAAACTATAACTGCACCATACTGGATTTCAAAAATCTTCATCGGTGAAAGGAGATGTATTAAGTAACACTTGGAGTTCCTCTACTTGATAACAAAAGCCTGACTACCTTTAGGTCTGCATTCCTAAGTGGAAGGTAACTCAGTGGATTCTCAAAATGTGTAACAGTTCTTAAGTTGCAATTAAAGTTTGTTTAACTCAATATTCATTAACAACCTGTCTTAAGTCTCACAACCAAAAGAATTCTATTGTGTCAAAATGAATAATCTCTTACATTAAGTAACATTAAATAATTACATTTTCCTTTATACATTAACCAAATTTAAATTCTATTATATAAAGTAGTTTCTTGTATGAGTTTTCCCCTTAGAACCTGACTGCCCCTGTAGAAAGCAATAATAATTACATTTATAAATCTAATTATGATTTAAATGAATGATAATCTCATCAATCCTCAACCAATAAAACCCACCAGATCTATTTATTTCACTACTATAGTCATAAAAACTTTCTGACTCACAATTTTCTATCAGACATACATATAAATTTACTTGTAACCAAGCCACAGAGTAATATAGATTACCTGATGCTTAAACCAATGATTTAACAAACTTGTGGTGAAACAATTAACTGAGATACAGTTAAGTAAAAGGTGAAGAATTTATCATGTAAATGTAAAAACTTAAAAATGGCAAAGTATAAATGAAACCAATGTCAAATCTACTCTAGCTCTCTAATATTTGTTTCTTAAGTAGAAATTTTCAAATGATATTTTTGCAAATCAAAGAAAGTATCAATGGTTGTGTGATATACTGCCTGGAATTAAAAAGTATTTAGTGACAAGATAAACGTATTACCTACCTGTGCAATACCAATTAAAAAAGTACACTGACAGAAGGGACTGAACAGCCACACTAGTGACTTAGGAAAATTTTCCATGAGGACTATCAAAAGACCAACAAATCCAAAAGCCACAGTGACTAAAAATTCAACTATTCCCACATGTTTTGATTTTTTAAAAAGGGGTGTCAGCATTAAAGCAAAAAATACCTATAAAATACAAATATTAAGATTAGTGCAACATTCATATACACTGGTATGAAATCAAATTTTGCTTGTAAAAGAACACATTTGCACATAAAATATCTCATTAAAAAATTCTAAATGGGATAGTAAGATACAAATAGTAATGAATAAATACTGAAAACTACATCTTATCTACACAATAGGCATATACTACAACAACCATAAAGTGTTTCTACAGTTAGAGGTGTGTATATATATGTCAAATGGTAAATCAAAGCTTTAAAATAACAGAATATAATGTCTTTTAAAGATAATGCGTTGATAAGCTATAAAACCAGTTAAAAACCAGGCAAGTCATGTAGAAGTGTATGAGTACTTTGTAAGCGATCACGTGACAGAGCAGGGTTTGTTGTCGAAGTATTTAACAGCTGGGACAGCACAGGCACCAAGGCAAATCAGGAGGGACATTGGAACCACCTGAAACAGGCTAGTCACTAACCGCAAGCATCCGGTCAGATACCAAACCAGTATCAACAGTAGCTTCACTAACAAAGAACTGTGTTTATAAAGAAACACCTTTACCTATCATCACCCTGTGGCATAAAAAATCTGAAGTAGGAATTTATGAAAACAAAGGGGGAAAAAACCTAGTACTGGACAAGCTTGGCAGGCAGCTCTGCTCACCCCTGTATCACCCACGCACCTCACTGGACCATCTGAACTACACATACTCGTATATGAAAATAGTAGAAAGATAGACTCAAAGGAATTGTATGTGAAACACACCATATGAAAACAAGTTAACTGAAACTTGAAGCTATTTGGTATCTTATCAAATAATATGAAGGTACTGTAATGCTATCAAGTAAATTTGTCTTTCATGAGAAATCAATTATGAGTAAATCAAGACTCTCTTCGTTAATCAAATATCTTGACTGTTCTTTATAATCATTTTCAAGTTAAAATACTTACAGATGATAACCCATACAAGAAGAAAAGTAGAAAGATGACAACACAGCTACTCTGAGGAAACAATGAAGAAGCTGTTGCAATGACTGCCATAATGAGAGACATAAGAAAAATCAAACTTGTATATAGAAGAACCCAGGAAAGCCTAAAATGACAATAAAGATACATATTTTTGGGTCAAATGCATAAACTTTATAAACTTTAAACAGTTAAGAAAAATCACTTTAAATAAAACTACACTACTTTTGCTATTTCATTCTTAAAATTAGGTTAATCCATTAACTTCTGTATATGCACATGTACTGAAAGTGAACACTTAAAAGTTTTACAGTTTCGGTTATGTTATACGTAAACTTACTTAGATATAGATATAGTATATAAGTATATATCTTATACACACAGATATATATATACATATATATATATGATGTATATATATGATGATAATACAAATTGATAGTAGTAATCCATGATAAATTGAAATCTAATAGTCTTTTGAAAGTTCAATAATATACACCACTACTGATTTTAAAATACATAAAAAAATATAGTAAGAATTTTCTTCATGGCATGTGCTATAATCAAGCTTTTGACAACTTTTGGTGCTACAAATAATACAAGGTTCCTCACTAATCAACACTGTAGTAACTATATTTCTACAATGCAAGGTCAAGATCAACAATGAATTCACTAAATTTTCTCAAAACAAAGCTTAATGAAATTGCTACAGCAATTAGTTTTCTTTTTAAGGCTAGAAGATTATGATATAATTTTCCCTGTGTTTGGGGGTATGCATATGTATGTGTATGTAGGTGTGTGTATACATACATATGCACACACACACACACACCCCTAAATTATTAAAATTGAATCCATTATTATAGAGGCAAAAATGAAGCACCGAGAGATTGATATGCCTAAATTCTCCAAGTTACAATTTCCTCACAAAATACTTTATAACACCATATATCTTAAAAAAAAATTATCACTACAAAAACAAAATGAGGGGAAAATGAGCAACAAAAATGTTATATACACAATGCTCCCTTTATGTAAAGTGTTATAATTAGTTGTTACAATGGGCTTAATGAAATAAAGTTTTGTTAAGTGAACTATAATGGCAATTCACATGCACACTATTAATTTTTTCCCCAAAATGAGGGAAAAATAAATTATCTTACTGCACAGAGGGAAGTTAAGGATAATATAATTATTTATAAAACTACATACATGCCTCTACAAAATTACCATTGTGTAATAATGCTAATGCATTAAAACATTCATGTGCAAAAAAAAAATTGTGAATTCTGTCTTAATTCACACAAAAAAAACCTATTTCCAGAAAAAGAAAGCCTGCATTCCACATACACACACACACTTGAATAATTTAAACAAAAATTTTAATAAGACATCTTGTGTTATGATATTAGGGGAGACTGTAACAGGCAACTAATTTTTACTTTTCAAGGTTTTGTATTTTCTTAACACTAATATATATTCTGAAGTGCATGGAACACATCTCAGTGATTCAAAACAAAAAAAAACAGAAATAAAAGTTTAACATGTAAAATAAAGATGAGCTTTCCAACTCCAACTTCCCTCAAACAAGTAAATGCTGAAGCCTGTTAACTAGTCTCATATTTAAAACCAATGTCAATCATTTTAAGAAAACAGGATCAGCACCTTATCAAATCAGATGGATAACAAAATGACATTTCTTAAGATTTGTACATTTAACGTAATTATTAATTATACTAAGCAATAAACTTTTAATAACATACCAAAAGGCAGTGTCATGGAGTCCCATTATCTTTAAAAACTCTTTTAACTTTTTCTCTTTTTCTGCTACAATATGAATTGCCAGAAAGTATCCAAAAGGTGAAAATGCTATAACTAGGTATATTAAAATTACTCCTCGGGGAAAGGTATCTATTTCTACAACAGCAGTTTCTCCCATAATAACAGCTTTAGTTGACTCCAGCTCCTTCCAAAGAGAAACATTGGTCTTCAACTATAATTAGAAAATGTAAATACATTCAATTAATTTAGTTCTGATAGTAGCCCCTAATAAAATGTGACAATCGTAACCAAACTTTAAATAGTAACCTAGCACAAAATAGAAATCCCCTAAAACACCTAAAATAAAGCTGTACTGTGATCCCAGCATCATGGTAGAGAGTTGAGTAATGCTTTTATTCACTTTGGAAGCATACATAAAGGTTAAAATCTAAAGTTGGAAAGTGTAAATTTTGATTAAGTAATTTATCAAAGCGCATACAGCTGCACAATTATCGTCTTAAGCATACAATTAGATGTATCTTAACAAAAATAGGCATGTATAAAACTGAGGAAGAAATGAGTATTAGTGCCATGAAAGAATGCCTTGTTAAAAATGTTAAGTAGCATGTCCTATTTTTTTAATCTTTGCAGCATGTACAGATAAAACAATAAAACTATGTACACCGTATGAAACTATTAAAGGTCAATGGGATTTCTAAATGAGGTTTGCTCTACTTCAGCCAGTGTGTTCTGGGTTGTGGATTGCTGTCTTCAGCCAAAATACAAATAAGTACAATGAGATCATCAACCTGACATGTCTTAGAGTTCACTGCCTTTATCTTAAACTTTTGTTAATAAATTTTTATATTAACCTGTCTATAGTACAGTTATATTGGAAATTTCTACAATTCAATATATATCATCTCATTTGGCTTTTATAACCTTGTCAAGAAAAGCAGTATTTATTGTAGCCATTTTACTACATTACTAATTTACAACTAACAGAAATAAGTCTCTTTGAGGTGTCCTTTTTATTTCTACCAAAAGGTGAAACAAAAGGTCAGATCTAACCATGTCTTTGAAATATCTGTAACATTTATACACAATCCTAGTGGCATTACAGTAGTGAAATACACATTCAAGAGATGGTAGTTGACAAATAAGTGATAAATCTGTGTCAAATTTAAAAAATCTACAATTATAATTAAGAAAATATCGTCCCTTTTTCCAAGCTACTTTTAATAATAAAGGAAAAAAGTCAGCAAAATAAATCTTTCATAATATTACCTATGGTCAGCATAGATAAAATAATACCAAGAGTGAGAATACTGAATCATATGCCATTAACAAAGGTTTTAAAAGATATTGAGAAAATGTGACTTTACCTTTGTTCTTTGTAATAAGTTATATATTTTGTATGTTGGGCAACAGTCATGCTAATTCCATTATAAAATTCTATTAGGGTTTAATGTTTAAAATATGGTGACTTTATTTTTCTCACTTGCTCATACTTACCTGTATAATGGCAGCATCTATGGATGCTTGTAAAACTGTGAACCCAGAGGACCAGTACTGAGCAGCCTCACATGATTTTGAACAGCCAGCTAAGGAGGAAAAACTAGAGTTACTAGATTTTGCACAGCATCAAAGTGCTTTCTTTTAAAGATATCATATGGAGAGTTACTAAAGTTAAATAACTAATCAATATCTATTGAATCAAAGAAAATAAGTTACTGCCCATATTGATATGAGAAACAATATCCATAGCACTGAAGTTTTTTGAGTAAGAGTTACATTTGTTATGGTGTTGAATGGTGAATGGATACAAATGAAAAGAAAGTTCATTTCTTTTAATAAACACAGTTTAATTAAAACAAGTCATTTTTCTGTATTAAGGTCATACTATAATGATTTGCCAGTTTAAAAGTACTTCCAGTCCAATTAAAAGAACAAAAAAAAATTCTCTAATTGGTTTATGGAATCAGTACTTAGCATGGTGACTTCAACGTTACTTAATAAAGATTTGTGGCTCATAATATCTCTTCAACTGTTTAAGAATTGAAGGATACATTCCATGTCTTAAATATAAAATTAATAGATTTGAATTGGTGGAAGATCTTGAGATTTTAAAGATATGTATGTGACAAGATTGAGAAAGTCATATAATTCAAGATACCATTCATTTTGCTTTGTTACTGTAATCAAAATAATAATGTATATAAAAATAAAATAAGCACACAAATATTATATTACATGTAGACATATATTTTGTTGTGCTTGACATTTTTTTATCTGCATAAGTATAGATGAATATGCCAATGTTGTGTCTCATCAAATTCTACATATAAACTATAAGCACAAAGACACACATTTAATTGATTTTCAATTAGTATTGAGGGCTGTTTACCTCTTGAATCCATATAAATAGAAGATACTGGAATTATATCAGGGAAAAAACGGAGTTCATAGGACATGAAGTCTTTGAAAACCACACCGACAAAGTTGCTGGACTTAGAAAGACTGGACGCTATCAACTCATTTTCAGTTGTATATTCTTCAGTAACTATAACTGTAAAATATGGTAAGAATGTAGTTAATTCACAGATTGAAATAGTTTACTACAACACACCAAATTTAGCATTATATCTGATGAGTCAGTATTTCATAAGTACTTTTGTTTTATTCCCTAACTTATAGAAAACGACTACTAAATAATGAAATGTGAAAGAACTGACTATTACACACACTATTTTGCAGCTGTCACTTGATTACATAGTCAGTATAATGCATTATTAATATATTTCAGTATAGCATAAACGTTATTGCAGAAATGAAGTTCATTTATCTATGTTGAAGAATTGTAAACAGTTTCTTGATATTTTATTTTCATATACTTTTTGAAGAAAATTCCACACTACTCTGAAATTAAAAATGTAACTATGACACAACTATTCTTTGAATAAAAATTTCCTGTTTGTTCCTTACCTAGAAGGTACATATAAGGGAAAAAAATACTGCTATCATAGTTGAGCTTCCTTTCACATTAGATAATTGTAATTTTAAAATATTTTCATTAACTTTTGTTTACAAGCAATTCATTTTCACCACTAGTCTTGGAACATGTGAGGAATGGAAATTAAGATTAGTATTTCTCAAAATCTGTGATCAGTTTTTTGAGCTAGCATGCTAAATTCTTATCACTGTCTAAGCTACTATATTTAATACAATAAATCAGAAAACATTTTTATATACCAATAAAATATGTGTTTGATAAAAATATTAAACAGTAATATGGGGGTAAAATTTATTTGGCTCCTGATTACATAGACATCATCTATTTAGTGATGCATTATACAAAAATGTGCTGATACATACTAGGAACTAATTACAACTATTCTATATGACAAAGTAACATGTAAAACTGTTATTTCCCACAATTCAGCACTTCCTCAGGTCAACTGTCATGGTACAAAAATTTCTGTCACTTCTTCCAGTTTTTGCCTCAAGTTCTCTCAGACCTCAGTTCCTTTGGGCTCAGTAGTGCCTCACTGCTTACACAGATTTTCAGTCCATTTCTTTGTGAAAAACACTTAGGTACTTAGTTGCAATCGTAGTCTCTAAACCTAAGTACCTCTTCAGGAGACAACATGTATCTCCATAAGCAGGTACTATAGTCTGGTAAGATTATTGTTCTATAATCTTTATCATATATTTCTAGCGTATTAATTATTAAAAGTAGTCAAAATGAAATATACCTTCAAATCATTTATTCTATACAGATATATTTATGACAAACAGAAAGTATTTAAACATATAAAATATGCTTCCTATCACCAAGTTTGTAAGATTTCATTAGAAACATGAAAGCATAATTAAATAATTTTAGTATTTTTATAAAACCATACTTTTGTGAAGGAACATGCCTCTAAACATTAAAAAGGTGATTTATTTAATAAAGCGAACAGAAAAAACAATGAAGAGGCTGTCTGATATAAACTGTGTAAGTCACAGTACCATCTGACAGGTGCTCTGTAGAAACCATCTGCATGATGTTTCTTGTAACATTAGTCACTGGAGTGTAACCAAGAATTAGGTGTGCAATGAGGGATTTGTCCATAGGGTTAAGTTCCATATCAGGCACTTCTTCGTATTTCTTATTCGGATGCATCATGCTAATTAATATTAACCAAAACAAAAAAAATAGTGGAAAAAGAATTTCCTAGAGTAAAGGAAACAGACAAAATATGACAAAGTATAATGATGGTGGCAAAAATCATCAGGATTTCTATGTAAATAATGTAACACTAAGAAAAAACATGAAGAATTTGCACTTAATTACCTAAACCAACAAGTATACTACATCATTTGTCCTATACACTCAGTTTTACTGAACTATTTAAAAATTCAAGTTATATAATAAAGTTAAATGACATAACAGCTAATATCAAACATCTTAGGTTAGTAATATAAATATAATAATAAATTTATTCATGCATTACTTTATATGTTAATATTTTATTGATTTATATTTATTTCTGCTTAAATACAAAGTTTGTACCTAGTTTCATAAATATTTAACTGAAGTAAATTACCAAATATCCCTAGTAGGGATCATGATAAAATTTCTTTATTCAATTATGAATTACAACATCCTTTAATTATACTTATATTTTCCTATTAAATCTCAACTGTGGTAAATTAGTTTGCTTTAGGAGTAATAAATTATTATTTCATACTGCTTTTTAATTGCTGCTGGTTTTAAGAGAAGATGAATAATTTTCTTTCATCCTTTGAAATTATTATGAACTGATTAGTTATTGTTTGTTCTTTCTTCTACTTTTAAAAGTAACATTTGCTTATAGGTACAAATATGTGAGGTATTTTAGTAATCTTGAGCAATTCAATCCTCACTCCAAAAAAATGGGAGTCGTGGGGAGGGAAGTGTGGAATAATGTTTAACGAAGCTCTCTGGAGAATGTGGCAAATTGGGAAATGTATGCCTAAAAGTTCAAATTTAACATTAGGAATTAATTTTTTTAATTTAACTAAATTTAGAAATCATGAAAATCTGTAACACTTAGAAAAACATTAGGTAATCTGCATGCTTTTCTGAGGCTAGTGTAAGATTTTATTCAACAAGAAAACTAAAGGGACCTATGGATATAAAAGATAATAAATGTGTAGCAGCAAAATAAGTCATCTCTTAAATATGGAACACAGCAAAAACTATAACAAGGCACAAGGAAGAGCATTTAACTTACCTGAACACTACTTTTTTTAGTCCTGCATTTAATTAGATAATTCTTCAGTAGGAGTGTTCTGGTCTGCCTCCAAACTCCCACCTCTCTAATTGCTGTAGCCATTTCTTCTGGATCAGTCTATTAAAAGGGGAGTTAAAAGAAACAAAAAACGGGAACCACACGTAAGGCACACACCATTATTGACAGTACCAACAGACAAAAATTTCAGTCTCTGGCTAAATGTAGTAACACATGCTCTAAGCTGTCTCCAACTGAACAAATTGCAGGAAACACCAAGTTGAGAACCCAAGGAGTAAAGAGTAGCATGAGAAACAAGCCGGGAAACCACAGTTCAAAATGCCATTCTACCTGAACTTACGCCACTTTCCCTTTCTGCACCCCCTAAATGAATGTGCTGGAGGCAGAGACGCAGGCACAAAGAGAGCTCTGGTGTAGGCTATGCTACCCATGCTCCAGATGCTCTCTAGTTGAGGTTTGAGGAGAAAGAAAACAAAGGCTTCTTCTCAGGGAGAATGTAGAAGTAACCCAGTTGTTGTTTTTTCTATATTATCCTGTGCTGCTGTACCCAAACAATATCATGCAGCAGCGCCAGAGTGCAGCAATGAAAGTTTAATGCAGCCAAAACTCTGAGACAGATGGAAGTTGTTCTCAGTTAAGTGGAACCATGATTGCAAGCGGAAGAGACTGCAAATCCCACTGCTTTTATCTCCACCTCCTGTACTGGGGCCCTGAACGTTGTGGATTCAGTTGCAGAAGTATGTTATTCAATAGGGCATATAAATCTTAATTTCTGGCTACTAGATGGAAAAGAGAAACTGCAGGGAATCAGAAAGTAGCAAAAATAACAAATAAAAAGAGAAGCTCAGGAACACAAGCCAGTAAAATTGTTTATTAACTCGTGAATTTATGCCCAAGCTGGGCATTCATAGAGCTAATTTTTTTTCTGTGCATCAGAGACCTGAGAAACTGAGCTAACTGACCACTGCCCAGATCCAGATTGGTCACTGGGTGGCACATACAGAACAGGCTCAAATTGTACTGCAAAGACTTGCAAACTAACCTGGAATTCGAACCACAGCTCAAAGAATAGGAATGGGAACTGAATTGAATATAATCAGGTTGACAGAATAGTGCAATAAAAGAAAATAACATTCTCCATAGTATCAGAATCTCATGTAACCCACCTTCAGTAAATGAAGCATGTGAGAAATATTAACTGTATTAAGTAAAGAAAATCAACAGATTCTAGTGCTAAGATGATGGAGATTTGTAATCATCTGACACAAATTTTAAAGCAGCTACTTTAAGAAAGTGCTCCAGCAAAAATTGGTAAACCGTATTAAAACTGTAAAAAATAGAAAATTGCTGCCAGGAAAGTAGCACCAAATAGAATTTACAACAACAACAACAAAAAAAACAATGCAGTAAAGTTCATGTAGTGGGTTCAAAAGCAGAATGAAAACAATAGAAAAGGCAGTGAACTTAAAGATACAGTAATAGGGCCCTCCCTGGTGGCGCAGCAGGTTAGCACTAAGAAGCTTAAGCCACTTTCGCATGAGTTCGATCCCCGCCTGCCCCGGAGGTGACCACATGGTGTGGCAGACTCTCCTGACCCGCCCGCTGCTCCCCTCAGCAGTGTACTTCATCGATCTGCCTGTTCTGCTCCCCACTCTGTCCCTGGTGAATCCTCTCACCCTCCACATCTCTGTCCTGTACCCCAGTTCTGTATGAATAAATAAATAAATCTAAAAAAAAAAGATACAGTAATAGAAGCTACACATTCTGAACATAAAAGCAAAACATCTTTTTAAAAAATATTGTTTGTGTGGGATAGTAACAAAAGGTCAAATATTTATGTTATCAGAGTCCCAAAAGGAGAGGAGAATGTAATTGTTAAAAAAATATTTAGAATTAATAACTAAAAACTTCCCATATTTGGCAAGAGATAAAAAAAGTAAAAAGGGTTTTACTTCAAGAAATCATAGAGATACATGCATACATAATACATATATATATATATGATACAAATATAATATTAAAGTTTCAGCTAGATAAACATCCTCTTTATGTACAGAAGAGATATTTTTAAATTTTATATTAAATAAGTACATTAAAAACAGCAAAACTAAACAGTCAAAAAATGGATCATACATTAAAAACAATTCTCCAGAAGCCTCATCAATGTTACATCAGATTTTGTAAAGAACTGACAATCATCTCTAGGCCAGTAAGAAAAACACTTGTTCAAGGGTGATTTAGTACAAAACAAACAGACACACTAACCAACACAGCAACAACATTCTCAAGTTACCTCTAAAACACATTGATTTAGTGGGGACCACTAAATTATTCATTCAAATTGAAAGCTGCATGTTCAGTTCAATTTAAGAAAAAGGAAAAACAAACAACAACAACAACAAAAAACAACAGAGCTGTTATAGAGAGGCTAATGAGCCCACAATATTTTTCTTTCTTTAAGAACTGTTCCCTAAGCTCCAACACGTCTTTAATGACCTTGAATAAAGTCCATGAATTTTCCAACCGTCTCTAGTTAGTTTTTACATAGACATATATATGTATATAATCAGTTTCTCACCATAAGGTATAATATTAGCTGCAAATTTGTGATATGTATCTTTTATTATGCTGAAGTATGTCCTTCTATAGCCATTTCTTAAGAGTTTTTAGTGATAAATGGGTGCTGTCTCTTGTCAAAAGCCTTCTCTGCATCTATTGTTACTACCATGTGATTTCCATCCTCTCTTTTGTTCATGGATTACATTAAGAAATATGTAAATGTTAAACCATCCTTGCATCCCTTTAATAAATCCAACTAAGTCATGAGATGCATGAACTTTGTAATGAAATGTTAAATTTTATTTGCTAATATTTTGTTGCAAATTTTCCTACCTATATTCATCTTTTATGTGATGCCTTGTGAATAACACAGCAGCAAGATAGATACAGAGAAAAGCCTCTGCTGTATAGAGGCACAGGTAAGCCAACCTAGCTTTCCCCACAGGTTTGGGCTCCAGCTAGTCATCAGAAGTGATAAGCTAAAGACAACAGTCACCACTTTGCACAAACCCTATGCCAGCAGTAGGCAAAACTATCCACTGCCCTCAAGTTCTCCTGTTCAAAAGTGTAGGGTTTTACCCTCCCAGTCAGGCTGACTGGTTGACATGTGGCAATAAAGTTTCCCGGAAGTAGAACCATCTGTTCTGCACACCAACTGTGTTCGTGTGATGTCCGTGTGAGCCCCCCAGTGCACAGATAGGCTTTGATTACAACTGTTCCTCCCTTTCTTGGGTTTTGCTACCCCAGGAACATTCCAGAAACAACTGTATTTCAATTTTTCCTACCCTCTCTTCTCTCAGTATAAGATGGTCATCCAGCTGTCTTCCAGGGAATTTGTCTTTACTTATATATAATTTGGTATAAATACGTGAAAGAGGAAGGCCTGGCTTCTTCACTGTCCATCATTCTTTTGCCATCTTGCCAAACTCTTTGCTTCAGTTTTATGTCCTTTCCTCCAAAGCCCAAAGCCCTTTAGTCAGCAAAAGGTGCTTTCATGTAGTGTTCCCTTAGCCAGAGCGCTATTCTTTGGGTAGTTTTTTCTAGTCATTTTTCCTTAGTGAGAAAGTCCTGCCCAGCCTTTCAGGGAGTACTTTCTACCGACTGACTAGCATTACGGTGATTTATCTTGACCTGTCATCTCTTTCCTTCAAAAAGATTCAAACTCCACACAAACACAAACTAGGCTAGGAATTTACTAAAAGGAGATAGTTCGTTTAAACTTTGATACTTTGACATTTAATTTCTACTTTGAATGGAAATGCCTTTTTTTTTATTTTTTTTATTTTTTTTTAAAGATTTATTTATGCATACAGAACTGGGGTACAGGCCAAAGGTTCAGGGGCGGTGAGAGGATTCACCAGAAACAGAGTAGGGGGCAGAACAGGCAAATCGAAGAAATACACTGAGGGGAGCAGCGGCCGGGTCAGGAGAGGTCTGCC
>NW_004567139.1:4126969-4133017 GCF_000260355.1 Condylura cristata
CTGCGCCACCAGGGAGGGCCCGGAAATGCCTTTTTAAGAAGAGCTTTACCTACCAGCTTGAGCGCTTCATTGCCTTCAGTGGAATAGTGACTGGGCATCTAAACTGAGAGGCAGAGCCAGCTGGAGAGACGGCTGACTTCCAGCAGCCAGGCACTGTCCTCTCTCTCCCAGCACACACAATCAAACAAAACAGGCTACAGTAAAGCCAACCAGCATCAAACATGCTGAAAAGGAATCTTACAAGATAACACAGAAACCAGAGTCGGTAAACATTTATGGAAAAACAAAACCACAACAAGGAGGCAAGTAAATCAACAAACCTACAAATTAATAATGCCTGAAGCAAGCCTTTAAGCCTTTAAGAGTGTGACCTCTGGAACCAAACCAACTAAGCATGAATCCTGTCTCTGCCACTATTAGCTTCAGGACACTGAAAAATTACTAATCTCTCCTGAGTCTAAATTTTCTCATCTGTAAAATGGAAATGAATAAATACTACCGTCTTCTGGGTTGTCAGAATCAATAATGCAAAGTGGGAAATGATGCCTGGCACAGGGTAAGGTCATCACTACTGTATAATAGTGTAACTAGTATCCTAAAAGGGATAGCAAAGAACATTATGTTCATGAAATAGTAACAAAGCCATTAAGAAAAAAGCTGTTAGAGAACTTGGAAATGAAGTGGATAGAAATAAAAATCTTAGTAGAGAGGGCGAATGGCATTTGATGGCAAACTGGTGAGTTAGAATGATCTAGATTTAGTCAGAAATCCCAAGAGTGATGGCAAATGAACAAAAGAAATTAGAAAAGTATGGACTCTGCTACAAACAAATAATTTCATACTATGTGTGTATAAGTATAATACTGTGACTATGACTGAACAAGTTGATGTTTCCTTATATTCTTAAGTTTTAGTCTAACCATGTGAAAACATTACATTTGAATGACCCTGAGTTCCTATCTTATTCATGTTATTTAAAAAAAGCATTAAGAAGAAAACACAAGTCACTGCTTATTTTCTTCATAATATGAAATACTTGGTTTGGCACTTTGATTTTTAAAAATGAAACATTCCTCACAAGAGAAAAAAAGTTTTTAAACAATATGGTGATGAATCGTCCCTATACCTATTGAAATGATTATTTCAATTCAATAGAAATAAATATGTATGGTACATCTGAACTTAATTTAATCTTACATGGCCCTGTTTCTATTAAAAAATTCTTAACATAGATTATTTGTATATCTTTAACTTAATGTTCATCTAGTAATTGACTTCAAAGCTAGAGTCAGGCCTTTTAAACTAACAATAAACCAAATTTGTCCTCCTCAGCCTCCACAACTCAGTACCTAATCAGGTCCAATTTGAAAAAGGCAATGGGAAATAAATCAAGCCAGGACTGTTCTACATAATAATGTCAAATACTGACTTCTTTGTAAAAGATTCCTTGCAAATTATAGTGTGCACAGGAAAATATTCTTCTTCAAATGCTGAAACTACCTTGTCCCTGAAAATTAATGGCAAGGGGGCATCTATGTAGTTTAATCTCCCAGGTCCTTTTCTGTGAAAACTTGTATTGCAGCACAGAACTCTTAATATCCTCCTTCTGTGCTATTATCACTTTGAATTATCCCAAATGTTAGTTTTATGTTGGTGTTTGAAAGAATGAAACTAAAAGTTAGTAAAAGGTACCTGACCTATCTCACATTTTAACATGGGCTGTTAAGTTGGAACAGTTGCAAAAGAGGAAATATCCAGTATTTCACCTACTACAGAGTTTACACGAGCCTGAGACTGAGTTGGAAAGAGCAGTGAGGGTCTACATTGTTAGAAAGCAACTTTTTGAGTAGACAATGATATAACCTCTTTTGCAACTGTATTAGGTGATCCTTAAAAGCACAAGTTAATAATCGAAATATAATGACACTTCTAATGGCATTATTTTGAGCAAATAATACTTTCTAAAAAATGCATAAAAATTGATATAATTCCAACTCAAAGTTTTACCAATGCAGTAGCTTTGAAAACTCTCTAACAACACCAATAAAGGTAAAGATTTTTCTTTTTTCTTTTTTTTTTAAATTAAGTTACTTTGCATTTGCTTCACAGCATACCTGGGGAATACAGTGTCTATTGGTAAGGCTTTAAATAAGAATTTGTAAGTGTTAGATATTTACTATAACTAAAGATTTAACCAAATTTGTAACTCCTAGCTATTTTTCTAGATAAATTAATTCATACTAAAACCAAGAAATTGCCAGAGAACCTCAAAGTACTGAAGTCCAGCTTTCATTTTTAATGTACTAGTTGACTTTAAAAAGACTAGAAGTCACATAATTAAAAATTCAACTCAAAAATTCATTCATCTATTAAAGAATTATTGATTGCAACTCTACACATGGCATGAAATGTTCTACATTTCCAAAGCAACAAAAATTGAATATGGGGCCTTCTGGTGGCACAAGGGTTAGTTTCAGCACTCTGAAGCTGCCCATAGCCACTGCAGCACCAGTTCAACCCCCAGCCAGGGAGCTGACCCACATGGCCCAGCAGACCTCTCCTGCCTCCCTACTGTTTCCTCCCCTCAGGAGTTTATTTTAGATCTGCCTGTTGTGCTCCCAACTCTGTCTGTGGTAAATCCTCTTACCACCATCACCACCCCTGTCCCACACCTCTGGTCTACACCCAGCCAGCTTTTGTGTACATAAATAAATAAAATAAATCTTTTTTAAAAAATGGATAGTAACTTTAGAAATATCTGTTAAAGAAAAATTTAGAATGTATGCATTTTATTTCTGAGAGAACTGAATAAAGATTATATCCAATAAAATAGGGCAATGAAGTCATCCTGATGTGGACAGTCATCCTGGTAAGATATATGGTCAGTCACTTTCTCAGGATGCTTAGGTGAAAATGCATTCCCCGTCTGCCAGATGACTGTCAGAGGTTATTTCTATCCCAGCCAAGCAAAACTGAGTACCACTCCTTTCTTCCACATCTATATCCAACTGATAAGCATAACTGCAAGTTGTTTAACTGTGTCATTTGTTTAGACATCTTAAATCTTGAACTGGACCCTGAGAGCCTGATCAAAAAAACAAGCTTATTTATCTTTGCTTTTCTACTACCAATGGTAATACTATAGCCAATATCATCTTACTGTTAAGTTCCTCTATCAAGGTTTGCTGAGGCCGTCAGAGATCAAAGATCTACAAATAATACAAAAAAGATGATTAAGGTAAATGCATCCATTGTTTTGTACAGTCTATGAGTTCAGTGTTTTTTTACATTTTTAAAAATGTAAAATAAAATGGGGGAAAATAATATTTTGTGATGTGCAAAAATTATTTGATCAAATCAAATTTCGTATCTATAAAGTGTTACTGGAACCCAGCCATATTCATCCACTTCTGTGTTTGTATGACTGCTTTTGTGCTACAACTGTGGAGTGAAATATTGAGACAGAAGCCATATGGTCTGTGAAACCTAAAATATTTACTATCTGACTCTACAGGAAAAGTTTGCTGATCTCTGTTACAGAATAAAGGAGTAAAAAGAAAAGCAGCACCTTTGTTTAACATTTACTAGGAATTTATGCACTGAGTGTAATTTTTTTTTTAAAGAAAACAAGTTAGACGCTCAAGTTAGACGTTGCAGACAGCTAAAATTTAATATAAAATGAGATTTACAGTGATCATTTCACACTATGTACATATAGTGAACCATTATGCTGTATACCTAAAACTAATGGTATATGTCCATTATATCAAAGAAAAATTACCATGATGTGCTAAGTGAGGGAAAGAACAGAATGGAAGTTCCAGGCAGAGGGCGAAAAGAACAGAGAAGCTGGACTCCCAAAAGGGCTTGACTTATATAAGAAAATCTGAGCTACCGCAGAGGCATGGGCAAAGTGAACCCGGTCAACCGGAGCTAGTCTGAGCTCTAGATAACAGTGGAACAGGCACGGAAAATGATCTTCAGAATACCTGTATGCAAAATTAGAGCAGGTAGTTTCATTCTGTGCCTATGACACCCTGCATTTTCTCCACTACACTTTTCATACCTAAGAATAATTAATTGTCTAACAATCATATTATTTCACTAGTTCATTCATTCTTCCAATTCCCAAACCTCCAAAGCTTTCACTGCTCTCTTACTACTTCACTGAGGAAATCGAAGCAATAAGAAGAAAAATTCCCCAACCTCCAACTATCCTTCATATATCCACAGACCTATCACCGTGCATAAGGTTCTGTTGACATATTTCTATATAGTGCTGTTTCCGCTTAAAGACTGTTTTCATTAAAATTCTGAGCCACAGAAATTTTAAATGGAATCTGGCATGAGCTACACTTTTAAGATTTATTTTTTTTGAAAGAAGAGGTCATGAACAGTATTTGAAAGACAAGGTTAGGAACAGTATTTGCAGGTGACTTGAAAGAATTTCTCACATCATGGCTTCTCAACTAATAAAACAAAAGCATTATTAAAATCAAGACTTTTAACTCAACGGGGATAAATTATAGATGTTCTCTTCTTCTCTAGTGTTTTAAAATTCACAGACAGCAGTGCAATAAAATGCTAATTGTCGCTATGATTTAACTTAAATTTTATGACCACTATTTTTTGCCGAGTGGGAAAATGACAGTGCAATGGCACCCACCTGACAAATTATCCAATGCCTTTCTCACACAGAACAGGTTTCTAACAGCCTGTGCTTAACACAACTATTAGCCCAATCAGGTAACACACAAGGAAAGACGGCAATTTAGTCGACGATCACTTAATTCTTGTACGTGGCATCCTCCCAATTAAGATCAACAGCGGATATTATTCATTTTAGTAATCCTGGTACATAACAGATTTTGGATATAAAAGACATCAAGTGGCCTGAAATGCATTAATACATTTTGAAGCCCCCCCCCCATCCTGTTTGTAGGAAAAGACGCTTCAATGGCACAAGTTCTAGGCACCTTGTTAGCCCGATTTTTAACCAAAATACCTCAAAAACCTTGACTTCCCTAGTAACGCTGTCTTGCATGGTGTCTTTCCTAAACATATGTAACGTCGCTGCCAGGGCGGCCAAAATCTAGTGGCGAGACAGCAGAATTAGCGTGGCACCTGGGTCTGGCATCTCAGCTCTACCATCTTGCCAGCTGGGGCCTCACCTGGTGACAACCTCGGGGCGACCCATTTTCCACCTCTGCCCCCCAGGATGAAAGGAGAAACCAACACATCGCCTTTTCTCTCTGCCCCTTCAAAACGTCCTGGACTCTCAAGAAACGCGATGTGTCTTTTCCCCTTCAGACTCGTTTCTTTTCAAACGTCCCTCCCGCCTGCGGGGCGGGAGAAGCCCCCCAAACCCGCGGTCACCGAGACGGCGAGCGGCGCCCCCAGCAGCCCAGGGAGCTCTCCCCGGCGCCGAGGGGTGTTTGCTAGCGGAGCTTCTCCGTGGAGTGAGGAATCGGGGTGCGTCCCCCCAAATCGGGTCACGCGAGCTGCGCATTTTCGTCGCGCCCCAACTCTTTAATACACACGCTGACAGCAGCACGAAAGCCCCCAAGGGACACGCGTGCACAGAAGCCCGAGGCTCCGGGAGAAGGGACGTCCAGGGGTGCCCCCGCAACGTTGCCCTGAGGGGCGAAACGACCCGCGCCGCCCTGAGCCGCCAGATCGTGCGCCCCCTCAGCGCCCGAACCCCAACAGGGCAGGCGGCCAACCGCGCTCCTCCCACCGGGGAAGCGTCTCGGGTCCCCGCTTGGCTCTCGGCTCTGCCCCTTTTCGAAGCCCCCTGCACCCCACACCTCAGACCCCCGAGTCCTCCCGCCACTCCCCGTCTCCGCTCTCTCGCCAGCCCCTCGCTGCCGCCTCCGACCGCCCCCGGCCCCCCTTCAGTCCCTGGGAGGCGACACCCCCGAGCGGGCGAGCCTCCCAAGCCGCCGCCCTCGGCGCCCTTCTCACCTCAGGGCCGAAGCCGCAGCGCAGTGAGGCAGGGAAGCGCCGGTCTGGGAAGCCCGCCCGGGTGACGGAGCTCGAACTAGTGTG
>NW_004567139.1:4133365-4144991 GCF_000260355.1 Condylura cristata
CCTAGGAACCCAGCCCGGGTGCTCACCGTGAGATCCCCGGGCGCCTTGTATCTGCCTCCTCCTCTGAGATCGCGCCTTGGCCCCTGAGGCCCAGGCAAAACAACGCTCTTGAAGTCGGGAGCTCGGGTTGGAGCCCGAGCCCTGCCGCCTCCTAGTGTGTGACCCTGGTCCCCCGCCCTCTCCTTATCTGCTCCAGCATCACGTTAAGTTTCAGGAATTCTTACTTGCCTGTTCCCGACTTTTCAACGGTCTTCTCCCAGGACTGCATTTTGATGCACTTTGCAATGCTTTCTGCTTCCCGCTACAGTCTGGGGTGTGGTGTCCTCATCTCCATAACTGACGCCTTCTTAGCTCATCACACCAACCGTTGACTTCTGGACATTGGACGATGCTTTTAGTTTCTAAAGTGATCTCTTGAGAGTCTGGATCCTGAATTTTCCAGACAGTCTGGACATCTGTGGGAGATTCTATACCGCACTGTTGTTGCTAAAATTATAAGCTGATGTTTTGAATTTTATTGTCCAAAGTTGCCTAAATAGTGGTCTAAAGTTACTGTAAAGAAAAACTCGAAATAATTGCATGTCATATTTCTTTGCGATTTTCAAAATTCCACTGATCTTATATATAGTGTGGATTTTTTTTACTTACTATTATTTTCTGCTTCTCAAATTTAAACCAAATCTCCCCATCACTCACTTTGTTTTCTAAGTTCTATTAGATATATAAATATATATTGGACATATTTGTATACATATGCACCTATATATACACACACATATATTCTAATCAAGGAATCAGATGTTATTTAACCGGCCAAACTTGGATTAGGAAATTGAAAGAAGTTTAGTAGAATCTATCATGATTAAAATTCTGACAATGGAGTTGGGGGTGGGGGTAGGGGGGTAGGGAGGGGATAGAATGGCCTAGAAGCTATACCAGAAAACTGAAGAATCCAGGTAATGAAACCATTCGCTTTTTTCTTTGATGAGCTCAAACATCTCAGATACAACTAATTGAAGTAGTTTTTGGAGATGAGTTTGGAGTGTGAGGTCTTTGTGTTCACTCTGGGAAAGATTCACCAGAGTGCCCCTTTCAGTGGCACATGGCTAATTTCCCAGGAGAGTTTCTCTAGGAGACAGAGACATTAGCTATAGTTAAGAGCAGGAGGGTTAGGTGAAAGGAACAGAAGAATACCGGACACTTGTGTAGACACCTGTGAGCAGAAAGAGCTGCCCGAAAGGGGCAGGTTTGCAGAGAGGCCTGCATGGTCACACTTGGGAGGCCCTGAGGAGAGCAGCCTCTGCTGAGGGAGGTCAGTGTAGAGAAACCCCAGCGGGTACAGGTGTCAGGCAGGCAGGGGGCTGCTGGCTTGCGGAGGGAGAGGACTGGTGGAGAGGACCACTGCTTAGTCACAGGTGGGCAGGACTGCTGCCCCGTGCCCCTGTGCCAGAGCAGAGACTACACCGCTATAGTCCTTTTCTCTTTGGAAGGGGCTTATGCCTTTGTGGAGTGGCCGGTTGGCTGCTGATTTTGGATGACTATGTGGAATCATAAAGGAACTGGAGATATCACAATGGGCCATTGGGTCCAACCTCTATATCTTAACCTTCAGGACTGTGCCCCCAAACACTCTCTACAGCAGTCTGATACAGTAGTGCGATACCTGTTTGGGTCATCTGCCTTGTGATAAAGCACACGCAGCTTTATTTCTTTGACTGGGTTAATGGTCATGTTAATCGCTTCTACCCCCACCTTGTTGTGTGAGTTAGGTTTTAACCTTGTGATGTCTCTTTCAGGTTTTCTTTCCTCCATCATAATGGTCTAAGATGTATGAACAAGTACATTAAAGGAAGCCAAACATAAATAACCTTGGTAAAAATGTGTTGCTAGAGTACCATTTACCCCACCTTTCCAACTGTACTTCTCACTAGTAGCTTAATCTAGTGAGAACTCTAATCACTTCTGCCAACATTCTAGGTATTTGTTTTCTGAGTTTCTTATGCTTGGAGTGTTCTCTGTCCTTCATTCTATCTGCTTATATTCTTCAAGATGAGAGCCAAACCTAGTTCTTTAAGGCTCATCATGCCAAAAAAAAAAAAAAAAAAGATGTACAATCCCCCAAAGACATGCATACTACCATTTTGTAAATATTGTATCTCTTCAATTAAATTGTAAATATTCCCAGTATTGAGAACTTTTTCTTATAGCCATTTAAGTGTCCAGATATGATGCATCACAGTGTATAGGAAATATTGATGATGCTACTAAAAATAAACACATGCAAAACTACAGAAAGACTGTTGTCATTATTCCCACAAAATATCACTCATTCAACAAAATTTATCTAAAAAAGGGGGAGGCATTTAATTCTTTGGGGATGGAGAAGAAAATTATGATGATAATGTGGCAAAAAGACTACTACAAAGTAATGCATTGACCATGCCATTTTACTGTCTGAACAGACTATTTATCAGCCTGTCTGTATCTTGTAATCATTAAGCCACACAATATCTCAATCTAAATTTCCATAGTTACCAGCACCCATGACTAAGTAAGCAGCTGCAGGAAAGATGTTCCTTTTCAATTCCAAGCTGCTGTATCTAGGAAATCACAAACAAGCTATAACGCTTGGTTGTCATGGAGCAACCCAAATCCCCATATCTCATTAATAGATTTTCAGACAAATAAATCATATGGGAATACATAGATCCTAGGAACCGTTGGCTGAGATTTAACAAGTCGTCTGACTGAGAAAATAAATGTGATCTGAAATTTGGATAGTATTTAATGTAGAAAAGGAGAATTTGGCTTGCAATCCCAAACACCAACCTACAACCTCAGCGCTTGCTGTCAAACAATGAGCTCTATTTATGTTGTTCTTTTGCTTGCTAGAGATCAAGGTCTTATTTACTGAACTGTTTATGTGATTTTAGCCAAAATTATAAGATAAATTATTAGGGAAATTTGCTCATGTCAAGTCAATCTATTATTTTGCAAAGATTATCAATACATGGAAAGGAAAATTATATATTATATGTCATTTTTCAATCTATTAATTTTAGGCTGTTTTTTGTTTTGAAATATTGACATTTTTAAAAGAAAAAGCACTAAGAGAAGTGATGTGATTTCTAAATTGAATTGTGATTTTTAAATTGAACGTAATTTCAAAGAATTTCAAATTGGTACCTTTTTCTAGAAAAAGCAGACACAAAGAAATGTAGCCTTGGCTGACAAAGTAGAAAGAGAATCTGGCACCTTTAACAACAGAATTCCAACCTAACATTCCTCCTAGTGGCACAATGGGTTAAAAGCACTAGGAAGCTGGCCCTGGTGGCGCAGCTGGTTAAAGCACAGCACTGAGAATCTAAAGCCACTTCCGCATTAGTTCGATTCCCAGCCTGCCCCAGAGGTGAGCTCTGCCTGTTCTGTTCCCCACTCTGTCTCTGATGAAGCCTCTCGCCGCCCCTGAGCCTCTGGCCTGTACCCCAGTTCTATATGCACAAATAAATAAATCTTTAAAAAAAAAAAAAAAGCACTAGGAAGCTTTCTGCAGTCATGCAGCATAAGTTAGATCCCTGGCCAGGGAGTGACCCACATGGCACAGCAGACCTCTCCTGTCTTGCCCACTGCTCCCCTCAGCAGTGGATTTCAGTAGAGCATCCTGTTCTGTTCCCCACTCTGTCTCCTTTCACCCCCTGTACTTCTGGCCTATACCCCAGTCCTGTATACATAAATAAATAAATCTTAAAAATAAACAAACAATTCCAACCTACCTGCTCAAATGTAGCTGAGATTATTAAACAGCTTATGGAAAATATTAACTATTAATTGATGGAAAATTGGAGAAAGGCATGACTTCTGAGGGCAAGTTTAGCTTGTTTAGCTTTTATTTCTACTCCTGAGACAGGAAAGGTCATGGGAAAAGACAGAACAGAGCTCAAGGGTAAAACTGGTCAAAATGTTGCTGTTCCCACGGGCTGGTAAACAAAAAGCTGATGATTCTAAACCTGGACACCCCCTGCCATAAATTTCCTTGGCCCTTTGATTTTATTACTAGTTTTCCCCAGTTTGGCCATTCCTGAGCTATCTGCCCACAGCTTCTCAAGTTGGCTGCTACCCGGAAGGGGTATCACAAGCCCAGAAATTCATGTCGGAGCTGCAGGCACACACCACCATGAGGTGCTCACCTTGGAGACTGTCGAGAGACCGGCACCCTCAGAGCTGTGCTGATGGGGGCTCACAGTTCTCAACAGTAAATGGACTACACAGAGATGGACCAATGATGGAGCTGAGCCAAATCCATTCTCCTTGGTTTCTCTGCCAGTAAAGTTTAATTCCTTTGTTCTCAAGCCCAGTCCTAAAACCAGTGTACACTCCTATCCTGGCACCCCTGGGAGTCTCTCAGGCCTAGAGAGGCCTCCCCGGAGTGCTCCTTCCCTCCCTTTCACTAATCAATAAATACTCACGCCCTTCTTGCCTGCCCTTAGCCGTAGGGTCCTCTTTTCAAACTTGACCAGAAGCTCACAAGAGCCCTTTCTCAATTTGGGAGCAGGCCCTCTGTCCATCCCTCTGACTCCTGGCACGTGGAGCATCAGACAAAGGTTGGTACACTCCTCCCATCCCCTCCTTTGTCCTTGGGGAGGATGGGGCTGGGCTGAGGAACGGTGACCTGCTCCTTCCTCCAGTAAAGTCTCTGCTACTACTATTGTTTTATTACACGAAAATGGATTCCAAGTATGTTCTTTCTTTGTGCTTCTCCAAACAGAAAAAAAAATTCAAGGAGATTAATAATGTTTGGCTCACTGTTGGACTATGTGGTGTCAACTATGACATGTCATAGAGAGATCTTTGGTTGAGGGCTGGAGTTATCTAGTCCCTTCAGGAGGAAGAGATGGGGAGCTTGTTTGAGCCAGAGTGGACTTAGCACAGAGAAGTAAGTCTGGGTTGATGTTTATAAACAGAAAGTTATCAGTTTACCTAGAATAACAATATAAAGACATAAAAATTTGACTCAATCCGGGTATTCTTTCCTCTTCTGTAAAGAAAATGGACTTTAAAGTGGTAAAAGAGAACAGAAACTTGAGCGAGGCGAGTTAGAGTAAGCAGACACCTCTCTGTTTCAAATAAGTTCATGTTTCAGGCACAAATTACATCCCACAGCTGTTTACTGGTAACCTAAGACTTATATTGCATTCCTGGTAATTTCAGAGAAATGTAAAATATGAAGAGAATGACAGAGGGCCTGTTTTACAAAAGAGATAAAAGGTAGATACTCAAAACTTTAGGATAGAAAAATAAAACTACAAATGATAGAAATGCAGTTTTGAACATTTAGACAAGTTTGGAGGTCACCAGGAAGCAGAAAACCTAGTCTTAAGAGAACTCACACTATACTTCTTGTATTTATTTGATCTGTGAGTTAATGTGGGGCTTATGCATTTTCAGAAAGCATTTAATCCCAACTTTCATGATACCCTAAAATAAGTTTCATGTAATGGTAATTAAGTAAATGCAAAGTTAGTGGGCAAATTGTACTCCAATTTTTGTTTCTATTTTCCATAAATTATACATAGGTGAAGATATAAAAAGTCTTTCTAGTTAAGTCAGAGGATGAAACAAAATCTATGTAGCAAAGTAGTTATGACTGAAGACAGAGCTGGGAGACAAAATTCTATAAACAATTTGAACTCAATTAAAAATCTAGAGATGCAGTTTAACAGGAATATATGAAAATCCTTTTATTTGCTCAAATCAGAAAAAAAAATTACACAAGTACAAAGTAAGATAGATTCTGTTTTAATCATGCGAAAGTGTACAGATGTTTTATGTCTGCCAAGATCAATAGGAGTTAATAATATATATCAGGTAACTTGCATTGTGTGCTGATGGAAACACTGTGTTCCATTTGAGACACAAGCACCTGCCCCACCTTTCATTTGGGGGTTCCCTTGCCAATAACCTCCTTGGAATCCATTATTCCTGTGCCACAGGCAGAACAGTACCCCACCCAGATTTACCCAAAGTTCTCCAGATTTCAATACCAGAAATTGCAAGTTATTTTCCATGGAACAGGAGAATTAAGTGCTATTCAGGGAAATTGTCCTAATTGATGTAATTATGAAGGTCTCTAAATGTAGAAGAGGGAGGCTGAAGAGGTCGGAGTGAAGCCCTGTCATTCTGGGGAATGACAGTTCAGGGACCCTGGCTGTCTAGAGAGGGAGAAGAGTGGCAGGTTCTGGAAGCTGGAAAGGCAAGAAAACAGATCCCCTTTACAGATTGAGCCATGCAGCTTGCCAGCCCCAGCCGGACCTGCTGCGTACAGACCTGATAGATAATAAACTTATGTTGCTTGAAGTCACTAATTTGTGGTCATTTGTTGCAGCAGCAAGAGAAAAATAATGCAGCCTTTACAGCTTATTTTCTTTCCCGGCCATTTGGCCCTGTGATTATTTAGCATCCAAATTTTCTTTCTTTTATTTTCTCTCTAGGGAAGCATTTTGAGGCCATAGAAAGGACAATGAAGTGTTACCTAGGAATTATGGATTTAGAAAATTCATGACCAATGTGAGTTCACATCAAATAGTTAGGCTCCATGATCACTGATTTTCTAATCTGTAAAATAAGATTTTTTTTTTTTAAAACTGCCTTCTTTGACTCTCTGGGTTGCTGTAAGGAGTTGAGACAAGGGATGCTGAAATAATAAAAGCACCGAAGACGTGCCACCCACTCTTCTATCTGCTTTATTCATAATCTTTTATTTAATCTCGGCAATGATGATGTCGGTGACTTATTAGTTTTCCGCCACTGAGGTGGAGAAGAGCCAAGTTCCCTGAAAAATCGAAGGCACCAGAGATTCAAATAAACGGTCTCCACGATGGAGATCTAAACATAAACAAAGGTGTTTTCTCTTAGTTGTTTTCCTGAAAATATTATTTTCTTCATTGAAGCTTTTGTACATTTACAGCACAGTTCTCCTCATCAGTGATGCATCTGTTCATTGTTAAGATCTTCTCAGTGTCGAACCTAGCCAGGCTCTATCCTAAACATTAGCAACAGAAGAGCAAGTGAAACCCACAGAGCTCCAGCTATTAAGCAGCTTAAGCTGTAACGAGGGCTGAAGACTCAAAGGGAAAGTGGCTGTGGCGTGCGGTTGGTAGCATCCAGGGGATAGTGGTCAGTGGGAGGACAGCAGGAATTCATTGCACGTCCCGAGAAATCAAGGATGTAGGCTGGGGAAAGTCTTCGATCTGTTTTAAGATCTGGAGGCTACACTGGAATTGGGCAAAGGAGGGACTATTCTGGCGCAGTATCGTTACCTTCAGTAATTCAGCCTGCTTCTGCTGCTCATCAACTCTGCTTTTCTCAGCGCTCTCTGCACACTCATACAGATTCTGCTTTAAGGTTCATGCCAAAATTCAGTCGTGCATTAATGTCAGGAACACATTCTGAGATATGCTTTGCTAGGTGACTGGGTATTGTGTGAACATCAGGGAATGTATTTCCATAAACGTAGAAGATAAATCCTATGTCTGGACCCCTAGGTAGAGCCGGTAAGCTGTCCTCTCTTGACAAACGCCAGTAGACCACCTATGACTGTACGATTCCATGTCCAGTCCCTGATGTGAAGTGTTCGAATGTTTCCACTGTAAGAAGTCCTTTGTCTGTAATTCATTTTACCCCCAAGCAATGTCGTTTTATCTTCTCTATTTCCCCATCCGGTTAAGATGTGACCATTTCATTGCTACTTAGGCACCATATGAGAGCTAAGAAAAACAAATGTTTCCACAGAGGATTTCACTCCTGCGGTTACCATCTATTGCCACTAGATGGTACAAAAATGCTAATTCCGTTTACCTAGTGGAAGCTGGTGGTGCTGACCCCCAGAGGGTGGTACTAATGAGAGCAAACTGCTCAAACTAAATTATTAGTGATCATGGCTCATACATGCATACATAAAAATAAATAACTAAATAGAATACCCTTAAATTTGACAATTTATCATTTAATTTTCATTTTAATTAAATGATCTTTAAATACTTTACCCGTCTTGTTCCACCCCACTCCCACCTATCTTTCATTTTCATTTTTATTTTTATATTCTAACAATGGTGTTATTCTATCATCTTAACACAACACACTGGACTTCTTGCTGTTCCCCGATTATTCCCTCCACCTTCCCACTTCCTTGCATAAGTTAATGCTTTTCTCTCAAGTTGCAAGACCCCCTCCACCCCTTCAAATACTTCGTTATTCCCTTTTGAAATCTCACTCTTCAAGACACCAGCTCTTCCATGAAATTTTTCCTGTTATAATCACTAGAGGATGCCTTCTTTCTCTTCCCTTTTCATTCTTTTAATAAGCATAGTAATTTGTTTAATAATAAATGTAGCATGTATTATTCTGAAGCTATATTCATCTCTATAGCACTTAAAGACATTCTGCTTTTTGATTATTTATGAGTCTTTCTTAGTCTCTGTATGATATAATGTTAGCCTTTTGAGTGACTATCTTAGTCATCTTAATAATCCTGAAATATTTAGCACAGTGTTATTTATTGAGATAATTTGAATGGTAATATCCATAAGATTGTTGCCAAAAAACTCTAAGAAACAAAAACAAGATAATGATTCTGAGAAATGTTCTATTGAATAAGCTGGATGAAATTCATTAGTAAGACCTATGGAACCAAATCGTTCTGGCATGAGACTCCCAACTCCCATCTCTTCCAAATTTATAGAAATGAGGGTGGCTCGGTTGTAACTATTTGAAATTATAAAGTTGAGCTCAAAGTAGAGAAAACAAAAACCACATATACCAAAATAAAGAAGAAATTCAGAGTCACTGTAGTAAGGACCAGGAATAGAGATTTTTACTTCATTCAGGGACCAGAGATGTGGCTCTACCAATTTATAAGGAGCTCGAACTAAAATTCCTGCATAGATTTGATTATGAAAGGTATATGCTTTTTGAAGCTTAAGAGTAGCCAAGAAGCTTATCTCCTGCCTTGTAGTCTAATTGAATGGAGATAGCAAGCAATGCAAGTTCATGAAAATTTAAAGTCCTTCCGAATGAAAGTGCAATTTTCCATAATCATTAAAAAAATGGAATCTAAAACTTGAAAACAAACTTCTAGGCCATAAACCAGGTCTTTGATAAGGACCCTTGTACAACTCATAGCACCGGAGAACCGATAATCTTCACTGAAGATAAATGCTATAAAATTTGCACATCACTGGGAAACAATCCATCAAAAGGAGCCTGTCAAACTGAAAAGAATCTGTGTCCAAATAAATCAACCTGAAAGTGACAATAAAAGAATAAATTAAAGTATAAAGGAAAAAATAAAATGGAAGAATAGGTTAAGATTAAAAAATATTTAGAAAAGGATGGTAGTGTTCTTTATTGGTTCTTTCATTCTTTGCACAAATCTATATTGAATATCCATAAAACCCTAGCACTCATGTAAGTGCTGGAGAAAAAGTAATGAATAAGACATACAAATTCCCTGCTATCAGAGAGCTTCTATTCTACTGAAAATAAAAAACAGATGGGTTAAACAGATGGACTAGAAACATGCAAGAAGAAATACCAAACAAAAAAAACTGGTTACAATCTTGGAGAAATGAAATGACTTTTGACTATAACAATAATGCATCCTAACTAAGAAAATCAAAACACTGCAGCATGAAAAAAGAACAGGTTAGAATGGAAACATTTTGTGTTTCTAAATGCTGCCTTTTTTTAAGAGATGCCATAATTACTGGTGAACCTTAGACATTATAAAGTTAAGAATGTATGTTAAAAACTCAAGAACAATCATCTATCATGTTTGTTGCATTACTGTAGAAAATTCCAGTCTGGAATAGAAAATAAAAAATTAAGGAATTCATAGGTATGTTAGGCATTAAAAATTAAGTAGAATAGATATGTATATATTATTTAGATCAATTATTAAGAATTTAATGAATTAGACATAGATAAACTAAGTCTATATTCTGAACATGGACAGTTAAGAAGGGGTGGAAGTACCAGGTAAGCACAAATGTTTATAAGATACCAAATATTTATGAGGATCCACTTTGACCCTATGCTCAACCTGGTTAGATAAAATCCATGCAAGTTACATGTAGCTTTGAGCATATCAGTGTCAGAATCAAGTAGAACAAGTGTGAATTGGCTTGCAGCATCCTCAAAGTACTGAATCTTATTAGTTCACTCTCAAATCTAGGTGACCACAATATCAGCAAACTGGGAGACAGGATATAAGAACTATACGGGATTCCGGTAATTTATTTAGTCCACCTCACATGTGCCTTCTAAGTACAGGGTCAACCTCTCCCATCTCTTTTCCCTTGCTTTTGCTACATACTTTAAATCGATTCCAGCGTGATTTCAGCACCTTGATTTTGTCAGTGAGTCTTTTGGGACTAACTCTTTGGCAATGAACTGGGAGGTTAATGTTGCATAAAAGTAATTTCCCACTGACCCAACACTGAGAGAAGAATGTAGCTTGTAAATAGAGAAGGGTAAAAGCGACAAAATAAAATCATCGAACGGAAATCAAGAACGAACTAAAAGAAATTAAGAAGTGACCTTTTTAATTAAACTTGTATTTCAAGAATGAGTGCCAACGTTTTTTCACAAGCCTGCTTAATTTGTTAATGGAGTATTGGGTTAAAAAGTGAGGTTAAGTCTCACTTAAGTGTAAAAAGGGAGCCTCCACCTTTTAGTAATGTCTGGAAATGCAGAAAAACTAGTATGAGAAGTACAAATTTTCTAAGCTTAAAAAAATCACCATCATGGATCAAAAATCACCATCTTGGATCACATGTACTTGGATCAACTTTATTATATTTTCTTCATGCTATTTTGATTTTCAATTAGTACTCTAACACCTAATCATTTTCCCTATATGGGAGAAAAGTAAATTTATATGTATGTATAACATAGAATATAAAATGTGTATAAATATCATGTATATGTTATAACATATATGTATATAGTGTATATATACTATCATATACTACTAACTCAAATGAGAATATCTGTTTACATTTGGAAATTTACAATATGCAAAAGTGTAGTCATCAAAATCATAAGGTAGTGTATTTTCTTTTTTGCTACATCATAGGAAAGAAAGAAGTGTGCTAGGTCTATCATTGGCCACTATGCAACTGAATTCCACAATGATTCTGCTCTTCTCGATATGTACAAAGCATTCTACCAGAGGATGCAACATTAAAAACATAGTTCTGGGCTCTCCCTGGTGGCACAACGGGTTAAAGCACTGCATTGTGAAGCTCTCTGAAACGCCTGCAGCACGAGTTCAATACCCCACAGGGAGCTTACCCATACGGCGCGGCGCGACAGACCCCTCCTGACCCACCTGCTGCTCCCCTCAGCAGTGTATTTCAGTAGACCTGCCTATTACACTCCCCACTCTGTCTCTGAGGAATCTTCTCACCCACCACATCTCTGGCCTGTACTCCAGTGCTGTAAGCATAAATAAATAAATCTTTAAAAAAATGGGCCCTGGCCCTCCCTGGTGGCGCAGCGGGTTAAAGCACAGCACTAAGAAGCTTAAGCCACTTATGCATGAGTTCGATTCCCGCCTGCCCCGGAGGTG
>NW_004567139.1:4145411-4153313 GCF_000260355.1 Condylura cristata
AAAAAAAAAAACAACATAGTTCTGACCACTAAAACATTCAAATTACAGTAAAGGAGAAATCCACCTGTACAATTAACCATAAAAAGAGCATGATGTCAGTAGATCCTAAATCTAGCTGGAACTCAGGGTCATCCAAGAAGCTTTTAAAATACATATAGTGAAAAATATTTGATATATAACATTGTGTAAGTATAAACGTCATACCATGTTGACCTGGCACTTTATATATTGCTAAGATTGCAATTGTAGAAGCCAGCAACACCATCTCATCACATAAGTATCATTTCTGTTTTTGAGGTTGGAATAGTTAGATCTGACCTCCTAGCAAGTGTGATGTCTATAATGAAGTATTGTTCCCTTGACCCATGAATCATAGTATTTGCTGGGCACAGGATTCTTCGGTAGCATATTTTCCCCCATAAAACTTTGCTTTTATCTTTCTGAACCATCTGAGAGTAAGCTGCAAAACCCCTACATATTAAGATGCATATTACCAAAGAACAAAAATAATCTCCTCTGCATACATAATTACTAATTTGCTTACTTTCACTCTCCCTTGTAAGAATACAAGGGCCCATTGGGCCCATGGGGGCAAGAACTTCCTATTTATTGGTCCCTGTCATGTCCCCAAGGGCATGAATAGGATCTAGGACATGAAGAGGATCTGTCATTTATAGAACAGGGGAAAGCAATGTTTCTGTGAAAGGCTAGAGATCTGCATTTTAAGATTTAAAAGCCAAAAGGCAAAATCTAGGACAAAATATAGGCACTTATATAACAAGAGAGAAATCACATTTCCAAGAAATCACATTTCCATACTTGTTTAATTGATAAAACTCAAAATACAACAATAATAACAAAATACAAATTCTTGGTAGTACTGCAGTCTGGGCTAGGAAGAGGAAGCCAAGCAGCAAAGCTTTGACCATCCTCGACCCAGGAAACACAGACAGTTATAGGAAAGAGGAGACAGCTCAGGAAACAAAATGACAGCAGTACTTGCAGGCAGCCCCATCCACACCTCAATCCAAAGGGGTTTCAAAGAGCCTCCAGAATGAAGGTGACTGCAGGAGCTTTCTTTCAGTTAGATTCTCAGAGAGGTTCTAGAGAAGAGTTAAGATGTAGATGTGAAGGAAGGAAAAAGTGCAAGCTTAGACCTGGTTTCTAACCAGTACTCAACTTTGCTCTTGTAGCAGAAAAGCAGTCAGGAGACAAGAGAGGTCTACTGAGCCATGTGGGTCAGCTCCCTGGCTGGGGATCGAACTCCTGCTTGACAGAGCTGAGACTTAACCACCTGTGCCACCAGGAAGGCCCCAGTCATAGAAACTTCTGATAAACTAAGGAGCAGGCTGTATTCCACCAAAACTTTATTGATGTTTTTGGACAAATTGAGTTTTTGTACAATTTTCATGTGCCATAATTATTTTTTAAATTACTAACTGTAAATATTCCTAGGAAAGGTGCCAGAGAAAAAGAGGTTTTGGGCCCTGTCAGACACTCAGATGTAAGAACAAAAGGGAGAAAAAGTCAGCAGTGAAACCATGAGTCATATACAAATACAAAGTGAACATATGTCAATGATTTTACTTAAGTCATTAAGTGATGGGAGAATCACTAAGCTGTCACAACTGACTCAAAGGAGAATTCAAACAACACACTACAGAGAGACATACAGACATACTCTCAGGAATACTGAAGTAATTTTACTATTGGAATCAAAATTGATCAATATCTACAGGGCAATGAGCATTTGCATTTTTGTGGATAAAATTTTTTGGCACTTCTAGAATCATTTGTATTACCCTAGCTTTTCACCTGCAGCAAACAAAATTATAAAAGAACTCTAAAGCTGTAAAAGGTTCTGGAGCCTTCTATTCACAGGTAGATTGGGGAAACTGAGAACATTTACTGGTTAAAAAACAAACATGATGATATTTTGAAGGTGCACTGGTTTCAAATATTAAATGTATGCATTTTACTACTGTATAGGGAATACTAAAAATTGATTCGTATTTTTTGTAGATTATCACATCACTTGAATAATATGGTAGTCACAGAAACAGTATATTCCAACTATTTCTTTTTTTAAGATTTTATTTATGCCTACCGAACTGAGATACAGGCCAGATGTGTGGGGAGTGAGAGAATTCACCAGAGACAGAGTGGGGAGCAGAACAGGCCGACTGATGAAGTACACTGCTGAGAGGAGCAGTGGGTGTGTCAGGAGAGGTCTGCTGCGCCATGTGGATCACCTCCCTGGCTGGGGATCAAATTCATGCTGAAGTGGCTTTAGCTTCTTAGTGTTGTGCTTTAACCAACTGCGCCACCAGGGAGGGCCTGAAGTGGCTTTTAACCTGTGGCCCCACAGATCTAACTCACAGTGACTGTGTGATCTTGCAGAAATAAATCAGCCTCCTCAATCTTAAGTCTCTTCATCTGTTCAATGGAAAAATAACACTAACTATTCCATAGGGTTGTTATGAGAATCAAATGATACAAGTGATGCAGTCAGCATCTCGAATAATCACACAATATTGATATTGGATCAGAACTTGATCCTAATTTGTTGAGAATTTGTCTAAGAGACATCACCTCTTGGAGAATCTTGCCAAAGTTGTGTTACTATTTTTTGGCATATTTTGGTACATGTATTATTAAAGAATACTCCCTTTTCTGGTGGAATGGCATTAGTTAATTCTCTAGATTCTGACTGAAGTATATGTTGACATGGAACTAATATATCTTCCCTGGGCTATGCTATCTACCAAACATGCAGATGCCAACAGAAAGAGCAGCAACTCTGAGTTTCTAGAGGAATTGCTCATACTCCTTGTCTTTGAGTTACACAAAAGTCTTATCTTTGAATTACACATAAGTCTTGTCAAAAATATCCATTGAAATGACATGAACATTATTTTCCAGCATGCATTCAATTGTCCTAGATCCTGATACAAGAAAGATCCTGATATCTTTCTACATGATTAAAAAAGTCGTTTCCACTCTACGATGGACACAGAGGAAGAATTAAATTTGAACTTAAGTTCATGCCAAGAACATGATGTTCACTTAATTACATCATTTCTGTTTGATTTAAAGAGCATTCCATGCTTAAGAAATTAATTAGAATGGTTATACCTGTACTTTTTAATTGAACAAAACAAACATTATAGGAATGACTTTTTTAGGATCATAGAGGTTTTTTTCTAAAATAACATTTTTCTATACGAAGAACTGACATATTTATTCCATATCCTACTCATTCATCACTCTGCTCAAATTATCCTTCCAATTCCTCAAGTCAGTGGTTTGTCGGTTCTTTTTTTTCCCTTGAAAACCAACATAGATGTTATAAAAATAACATTAAGATGCAAACTCAAAGCCATAAGAAAAACTTTCTGGACTGAGGGAGGGTATTTCTGGCCGGGCTTCCCGTAAAAGAAGTCCATTAAGACTGACTTTTGAATACCCTTTGACATTGGCTCGCCCTCTTTTGGGTAAACAAAGGTGAATTTAATTTCCTCTCTTCTTTATTCTATTATCAACTTTGCAGGCACCTCTTTCACAGAAATCCAATCAGCTTTCAGAGGACCTAGTCAGACAGAACTGCCCTTGAAATACGAAAATGGGGAAAACAACTCGAGACTGTTATGAAGCAAGACAGCTGACATGAAAGATATTTTCATCTTCACTCACTCAGTGCCAACTCAGGGCAAAGTTAGGAAAACACTGCATGGTGTGCTATGAAGTAATACTGAATGGAACGGGTGAGTTAAGAATGGAATAAGAATGGAACTGTGAGTCAGATCAAAAAAGCACAACATTGTGAATTTGTCCCCAACGTAATTGTCAGTGGCGATAATTGGCAAATGTTTGTTACTATTTAATAGTCAATTAAGTAGCGCTGTACATATTTGCATTCTGTTGAGAGTACAGTGCAAAGTTCTTAGTTCAAAGCAGATGGAGAGTGGAAATGAGGTCTTCATTTCATTCTCTTTGAAGTCAACGATTCCTACAAGAAGCTGAAGGACACAAACTATTGTACATGAGACATGTAACGACTTGGGGTACATAATGGAGAGAGGAGAGAGTTCTGGTGGTTAAGTTTTATTTAAAAGCATGATAAAAGATACTGAGGGAGCACATATCTTCTGTTTCTATAGCTTTTTGGGGGGGTATATATTACTGTTTTCTAACAAAAATGACACCTTTCTCTGCAAACTTGAAGAGAGCCTGAATCCTAGGTTTTCTATTGTGGACTTTTTATATCTGACCTTGAAACCATCTCAAGTTCTTGGGTCTTAGCTTTTTTTTTTTTTTTTTTTCATGAATATACAAATGCAGATGATTAAGAGATGGAAAATTTAAAACTTTTTTTCAGGTGTTTCTTGGCTATTTTGTATTTCTGGGAGGACATTCTTCCCTCTATGGAAAACCACCAGCATGTGTATTCATTAGTTCTGTTAGTCTGATAATATATTTGTACATAAAAGATTGTTCTCACCACAAAGCAGCACATCCATGGGATGATGCCTGAGGTGCTTACCATCTTGTGATCTGTCCCTCTCCTTGAACTTTCCCCTCACGGAGCTCTCTAAACTCAAATCTTCAAGGCTGTCTTTGATTCTGTGTGTTATCTATCCAGCACCGTCTTCCAGTTCACAGTTCCCATCCAGCCTTGGAGTGATAATGAGTTATGTAATCATTTCATATGTCTCCTTTTTATTTTTATATAACATAGAAAGGCTATAGTTTGGGTCACTTTAATCAATCTAATTTCTTCCCTTTGTTTCCATTTTCAGAAGATGTAAGAGATATATCTGTGTATTTGTATGCTAAGGCTGCTATAACAAAAACACCACAAATCATGTGGCTTTAACAATAAACTTATTTCTTACACTTCTGGGGGCTGGAAAGTCCAATCTCAGAGTATGGGAGATTCAACATCTGGCTAGAGTCAGTTTCCTGGTTCATAGATGGTCTTTTCCTCTCTGTTTCTTCAAGGTTGGTGACTGAAGGGGTTTCTCCTCATCACATCCTAAAGTCCCCACCTCCTAACACCATCAACTTAGGGAGCTGGATTTCAGCAAATGAATTTGGGGAGACATAAACATTGAGTCTCTAACAATGTCATTGTAGAAACTTAGGTTAAGTGTATTCATTAGTGCTGTTAGTCTGATAAAATATTTGCACATAAAAGATGGCTCTCAATTACTCTGTGCTTTGTGAAATAGAAGGTAGTCACTTTTACTAAGAGTTATAAAAAAAAAAGGTTGAAGCTATGGAATAATAGTTTCTTCATCTGTTTAATAGACAGAGAAACAAAACCATGCTTTCATTTCTCAAGGGAAAGAGAATTTTGTTGTAAAACAACAATTTTTAGATTTTTGCTCTGTAGGACCAGTTGAGTAGCCTGAAAAAATTTTGGTTTAGGTGAATTACAACTATTAATGCATTGGGAAATGACAGTGAAAAAATATTAATTGGTTGATTTGAATATAGCAATGATTAACACACTGTATATTAATATAATTCAAGTATGGTTGTATATTCGTATAATTTTGACATCACAGACACCATAAGAGGAATACTACCCTAAAATGTCAGTGTGTTCCCATCCACAATGTGCAAGAGCATAATTGAGCACAAAACTTTGAAAGTGAGTTTATTTGTTTTGATTTATAATACCTGACTCTCAAGAAAAGCTATGAATTGTTAAATATTAAAATAAATTTTCTCACTTCTGATGGGCTTTCTGCCTAGATTTACTGATTAGTGCCTTCACCTATAATAGTTTATTGTTTACTTAAAGTGTCATCTGCTTACATAACAAAAAGTCCATGCTTCACTAGAATAATTCCTTGTCTTACTGTCAACTTTAGGAAGTTACTGGTTATTTAAGAGAGGGATAAGCAATTCTACTTACAAAAGAGCTAACGTTCTCTATAATTTTTTTTTTTCACATACAGCAGATTTTTTTTTTCTCCCAAAGTTCTGAAGTCTTTGATCTGAAGTCCAAGTTCAAGCTTTTCAGCTTCCATGTTTGGCATGGATCTACTTCCTAATCCAAAGACAACCATCTTTTTTATATATCTGTTAAAAATATACTGTTACTATTGTAAATAATTTCTCAGACATCCCTTATCTTATTTTAATAAGGTACCCAAATTTCCTTTGACTTTTTTTTTTTTTTAAAGATTTATTTATTTATTCATACAGAACTGGGGTATAGGCCAGAGGCTCAGGGACGGTGAGAGGCTTCACCAGAGACAGAGTGGGGAGCAGAACAGGCAGATTGACGAAGTACACTGCTGAGGGGAGCAGCGGGCGGGTCAGGAGAGGTCTGGCTCGCCATGTGGTCTCCTCCGGGGCAGGTGGGAATCGAACTCATGCAGAAGTGGCTTCAGATTCTCAGTGCTGTGCTTTAACCCGCTGCGCCACCAGGGAGGGCCTCCTTTGACTTTTAAAAATATTTATTTATTTATGCATAAAGAAATGGGGCACAGGCCAGAGGTACAGGGGCTGTGAGAGAATTCACCAGAGACAGAGTGGGGAGCAGAACAGGCCGACTGATGAAGTGCACTGCTGAGGGAGCGGTGGGTGGGTCAGGAGAGGTCTGCGTCCCCTGTGGGTCACCTCCAGGGCAGGGATTGAACTCATGCGGAAGCCGCTTTAGCATCTTAGTGCTGTGCTTTCACCCGCTCTGCCACCAAGGAGGGCCCCCTTTGACATTTTTAAATTGCTGAATTTAGACCCTCCCTGGTGGCACAGCGGTTTAAAGCACAGCACAAAGAAGCTTAAGCTGCTTCCGCATGAGTTCGATCCCCGCCTGCCCCGGAGGTGACCACATGGCGCGGCAGACCTCTCCTGACCCGCCCGCTGCTCCCCTCAGCAGTGTACTTCGTTGATCTGCCTGTTCTGCTCCCCACTCTGACCCTGGTGAATCCTCTCACCCTCCGCATCTCTGGCCTATACCCCAGTTCTGTATGAATAAATAAATAAATCTTTAAAAAAATTGCTGAATTTAAATTATCCATAACTGGATATGAAACATAGAGTGGCTAAATTAGAACTTTCAGGATATCTTTGGTAGTAAACTTATCTTTGAGATTTCCTAAAGGACCACCCTTGGAAAAAACACAAAGTCTTATTCTTTAACTTTGTAAAAAGAAAGATGTTAAAAATAATTAGTTAAATTTATTTGATGTATTACAATAAGATAAATATTAGGAAATGTACAGAGCTGGGACTAGATTATTTGTAAGTGAAATGCTAATTTAAAAATATTTCAGAAATTAAATGATTTTTTTGGGAACTCCCTGAAGATTTGTTAATGTCCTCAATGACCGTAATGTGATAACTGATGATCAAAATTTTTATGAAAGTAATTTATGATCCCTGTTAAAGAAATTCAGTATTTTCTGTTCTCATATTATTTATTACAGTAATGAAATAACCCCAGTTTATTAAGTCTCTATTATCTACAAATAGCTTTGCTTTACTCTGATGTTTCTAAAGGCTCTGCTATTAATTACTGGTCAGAATTTGTGTCTCAGAAAAAAAAAAAAAAAAGAACAAGCCCAACTGTAAGAAAAGTAGGATTGTCAGGAGTACTTTAAACTACTTTAAACTACTTTAAACTACTGAAATGTCAATGCATAGATTCTTGGATAAAGACTTCTGAGCCAGCAGAACTTAGGCAAATTTCAGATCATTTTATTGGTCTGAGTCTCTGATTTTTAGAACTCTTAGTCCAGAAGCATATGGCTTCATGCAAACAGACTGCTAACCCAAGATCTAGCAGAAAGAAGAGCGTTAATTACAAAGGACTGAATTAACCTAAGAGGAAAATTATATTGCAGTTATTTGTTTGAAGTCTTAATGTTTTACTTCCTGGGTATCTAA
>NW_004567139.1:4153603-4166661 GCF_000260355.1 Condylura cristata
CACTGCTGAGGGGAGCAGCGGGCGGGTCAGGAGAGGTCTGCCACGCCATGTGGATCTCCTCCAGGGAAGGCAGGGATTGATCTCATGCAGAAGTGACTTAAGTTTCTCAGTGCTGTGCTTTTAACCCGCTGCACCACCAGGGAGGGCCCGGAGCACATTACTTTTTGATAGAACTATACAACTTGCAGAGGTTCAAGGATGTTCTTGGCACATGGCTAATACTGGACAAATCCACTTTGCCACAAAGATCTTACTAAAGGTCTTTAGTTGGGCATTTTTTTTCAGTAAATATAGTAACATGGCTTTAGTAAGAAATGCATTTGAAATATATGTATCTGTTTAGATTTCATAAAGTTACAGCAAAATGGTGGTAAAGCATTCAGGCTGACACACCTGTATCTGGTTAATTGCCCCGGTTAATTTAGCAGGTCCTGCTGACTAAGAGGTGGTTTCCTTCCTTCTTCCTCCCTAAGTGCTTCCTTCCCAAAGCTGCACATTCAGCAAAGAGGGTGCCTTTCCCCAGTAGAGGGCCACCCTTCCACCGAGGGTGTACGAGCATCAAGGTTCACTGGCTAAGGCCTGTGACAAGATTTCAGTTAATGCAAAATGGTTTAGAGTGGACTGGGAACTCATTGCTGGATTTTAAGTCCAATTCTAGCACCACTAGCTGTGTTTCCTGGAGCAGGTAACTTAACCATTCAGAGCTATCCTGATGGCCTTGGGGTTAAGTCTCATTGTATCACTGTTATGGCCTGAATTCCATCCCCGGCCAGGGAGCTGACCCATGAGCACAGCAGACCTCTCTTGTCTCACCTGCTGCCCCCTTCAGCAGTGTATTTCAGTAGATCTGCCTGTTCTGCTCCCCACTTTGTCACTGGTGAATCCTCTCACCCCCTACACCTCTGACCTATGCCTCTACTCTACTACCAAATTTTTTTTTAAATATCTCTACCTGTAAAATGTAGATAATTAAAGATATCATTATTTAGTTATGAGCACTAAGTAAAATAACAATACATTCACAGCCAATACTCACTGTTTTCTTAGACATAGCAGTAGAGGCAGCAGGAATACAAAGAATCGAAAAGCTTCTTAAAAAGTAAAATTGGATTAATTTTGGAATAAAAAATTCACTTTCGCTCATCAGGTATGTATTCACTTTCTATTCAAAAATCCATGGTGAACCAATATATTTTTTAACTGGAAAACACACAAATATAATCGAAGTATTCATCAAACCTGTTTTCAGAAAGTGTGTACAATTATAAATAATTCTACAGGTTCACAAAAGCTCTGATCAGGTTGCATGCTAATTCTACTGTATACTGAACATGTTATGCATACATGATAAAAGACACGTTCTCGTTAAATCAATGCCAGCTTACCCCATGCACTTCATGTAAAATGTAAAACCTTTGGAGAAATCTCCCATTTGACTTCTCCTTGGGCTCCATAAATAACAGGGCTGCCATAGAAATAGTCCTATTTAAAATGCACTTGTTTTGGGTAAACACATAGCCCACATTTCCTCTATAAATACACAACTTTCCTGACAACATTTTTGAAGTGCTAGGTTATAATTTCATATCCCATCAACACAAGAAACAGTTTATAAATAAAGGTTGGAATTAATTTTAACAATTTGCATCAAAACGATTTTCTATACTTAGTCATGTCACCCTCTACACTTTGGAAGTTAGACTAACTGTGCTGGGAAGCTAAAAAGGTGAGTGAGAGCCATACAGGCCTTCAGGCCTACCTATTTGAGTGTCTGGAGGGCGTGTGGAGAGCGAAGAGCATAGATTGACTTTTGGGATTGAGGCCTAGCAGCCACACTGCAGTCTTATCCTGACCTATGCCCTCTTTGGATAGGAAGATGAGAGGGGATGTGGATGTTCTGGAGCACCATGAACCCCAAAGCAGAGAACCCCACTAAACTGATAGCCTGGTGCATTTGGTTAGGAGAAAGCAGTTACCTGGCCACACTCGCTGGTCAGCATCTATGGAAAAGTGAGTTCCACTGAGGTCTGCATTCTACCTGTGATTGCCACTGAAATGGGCCAGTGTTTTCTGGGAGGTACTGGAAATAGGTACTGTTTTCATAGGATGTGTATGAGCCCAGACCCCACCGAGTTCCTCTTTACCCTCCATCAGCCACCATAAGCCATATCCAATTGCCAAGATGATTTGCCGTTGCCATAAATGACAAGCTAGATTATGTCTGGTGGCTGCAAAGGATGTGGTCATCTCAGAGTCAGGGCTGAACCAGCCCGAGTCAGAGTTTCACAGTTGGTAAGTCTAGGTCCAGGAAAATGGGGTTGTTCCAATTCTGAGTCAAGCACATCCCTTTAGGGCATTACGAATTGGGTATGCGGTTCTCTCTATTCTTTCCATCATGGTCATAAATAAGAATGGGGAACTTAAGATTTGCAAGAAGTACCTCAGGTCTATCCATTACATAATACTCACATACTCAGCAAGCACTGCTGTATGCCTGAAGAGACAGTGGTCAACAGCACACACACATTCTGGAGAAGGAGGGGTGAGTAAACAAGATAAGAAGTAGCTATCATGTGAAATGTTGGTCCGTGTCAAAGAGATAAAAAATAAAGCTGAGAAGAGGACTAGGAAGGTAGGAATCTAAATTTTAGGTGAGGTAGCTAAGGATGCTCGTGAAAGTTGACTTTGGAGTCAAGATTTGAGCATGTGAAGCGGCTGTGTGCACATCAGAGGGAGATGCAGCAGGCAGAGACAGCAGCAAGTTCAGGGCCCAGAGGGTGTTCATGTCTGGGAAGGGAATGATAAGTAGGGCAAAGTGGCTGGAAAGCAGTAGGTGACCGAAGGAGAGCTGACCAGAGAGATAATGAGGAAAGAGCAAGATGTTACTTTGAAACAGACCCCAAGAAGCTCCCCTTATCCTTCAGCAGCAACCATTCACTGCAGCCTTGACCTCTCCTGAGAGCCACTTATCCTCTGCCTCCGTCCCCACAGCCACCTGGGCACCTCTGGGACCATTTGGACCGTGTGCATGCCAGGAGCCCAGCAGCAATGGCGATCAGTGGGTACTCTCTTATTCCATCCTTTGGAGGACATGCTTTTTGCCTATTTGTCCAAGTTGAAAGAGGAGCCTGGTGTCTGTTTCTCAAACAGTGCCTGGCCACACCCCTGGATACTTCCCAGACCTCCAGGCTTCATTGAGGAGGTGGTGTGAGGGATGAGGTGGTGGAGGAAGCCAGGAACAGACACCAGTGCTTAGCGGGCTCTTAAAACCATTTTGATATAAATAAAAGAAAATGGGGCCTCCCTGTTGGCACAGGGGTTAAAGTCTCAACACTATGAAGCTATTGCAGCCACTGCAGCCTGAATTCAATCACCAGCCAGGGAGGTGACCCACATGGCCCAGCAGACCTCTCCTGTCTCCCCACTGCTTCCCTCAGTGTATTCAGTAGATCCCCCCGCCCTGCTCTCCACTCTGTCTCTGGTGAGTCCTCTCACCTCTGCACCTCTGGTCTACATGCCAGTTCTTCTATACATACATAAATGAAATAAACCTTTAATAAATGAATAAATAAATAAGAATGGGAAGTGTCCCAGCTCAGGAAGTGAGTGGGAGCAGAAACCGTGATAGGTTTCTGAGAAGAGTCTGGCTAGGGAGGGACTTTCTAGTCCAGCTGAGAGGATTTGGTGGTTGAAGATGGGGGCAGGGAGACTAGATGATTAGGCACCTGGCCCCAGGGTGCGTGTGCTTGAGCTGGTGGGGTGGGAACAGTGCAGATGTGTTGTGGCACCTGCTCTACTGGCTTTGGGGGGAACTGTCAAGGGGATACATAGCTTGCTGAGGTTACCCAGACAAATCCAGCTCCACTTCTGCACAGGGTAGCCACTGCAAAGACATTGCATTGAGTTTGCTTTCTCTCCTCCTTGTTTCACTTTCACCCTGTCCTGATTCTTGGAATTATTTCCAGCAAGGAACAAGCCTCCCTTGTCTTGCTTTCTCATGAAACTACTTGTTTTCTTTGTAGGTGCAGAAGTCTCTGCTATCTGCAGGAAGCCTACAAAGCATGTCTACTGGGCACACCACCATCTCAGTATTTAATATACAGGAAATATGAGTTTAATGGGCACAACAGCTGAAGAAGCTGCAGTACACTTATGCAATTACTGGGGGTTACATAGGCTAAGACAGCCTGTAGGTCATAGCAAGGACTTTGGCTTTTGCTGAACAAGATAGACTTTGGGGTTTTCACTTGAACAGACATACTGGCCCATTGGGTTGGGAACAGATTGTCTTGCAAAGCACAGAATCACGTTCCCAAGTTCAGCTATAATTCATGGGAGAGATGATGATGATGACTCAGGCCAAGGAGGCGGTGCCAAAGTCAACCTCTAGAAAGTATTGAAGTTGGAGCCCTGAGATTTGTTCATGAATTCGTGGGTTAGTGAGAATAAGGCCATATATTTGAGGTTTTATGACTTTACAGTCCAACGTCTATTTTCAAAACTTTTTTTGACTTAGGCTAGTTGTGGAACTGAGAGGTCATTAATAAGATGTGGAAGACCAAAGGAGCAGCTGAATTTGTGAGCAACTACTAATAGTCTAATACTGGACCTATTAAATATTAAATTATTAATAATAAATTTAAAGTGATAACATGAATATTGATAAATAATAAGGGGCTCAATAAACCTTATCAAGTGTGCATATCAAATATAATAGAAATAACATATTTACATATGTAATCATGTATCATCAAAATAAGTAAATTGCATAAGTAAAATAGCAATATAAATTACAACAAAATATATAATGAACTGTTGTTAATATTAATCATGTTACTGATATTTATTATTAAATATTCACATTGTATGTGTTATAAATCTGGAATTTGGGGGACAGATCGAAGCAGAAGATATGAATTTAGAACTTACTGAATTATTATAATCACAAGACTGGATAAGTTCCACAAGGAGGAAAGTGTTAGTAGAAAAGAGTCAAGATTCATCCATGCTGTTGCAAATGGTAGCATCTCCTTCTTTATGGTTGAGTAATATTCCACAGCATGCAAAATTTTATCTGTTCACCCATCAGCAGACACACAGGTTGTTCCATTTCTTGGCTATCATAAACAGTGGTACAATGCGCCTGAGGACTTGGATATCTTCAAGATGGTAGTTTCTTTTCTTCTTATACCCAGAGGTAGGATTGCTACAGAACTATGAAGTAGTGCTAGTTTTAATTTTGGAGGACATGCCCTATTATTTTCCATAGTGGCTTCACCAAACTTACATTCCCACCAGCAGCACACAGGGTTCACTTTTTTTATGTCCTCACTAGCACTTGTTAACTTTTTTATAATAAAATAGGGATTTTTTTATTAAGAGTAAAGATCAAAAGATTTCAAGTCATTACCTAAAAGGCCTGATCTTTCACAAAGATGAATTTCCAACTTACACATGAGAAGTATAAGCCTAGCCTTGTATGAAGCAAGATTCAGTTCACTTGGAGTGACTTTAACTTTGTCTTGTACTTTTTCCTATTTTCTCTACTTAATCCCAACTTCCTTACTAGCACCAATGGATCCCAACATGATCTCAGTATTATGAACTTTGTGTTACTTATTTAATTTGCAAGTAATACTTTCTATAATCTAGGTTCTGCCCTAAGTAGATAATAAACAACTTATTTCACCTTCATATCTATTTTAGGAAGTAGTGAGCTTTATTATTCCCATTTTACATAAGAGGAAACTAAGGAATAGCATCATTTAGTGACTCAAGTTCTCACAGATGTTAAAGAGAGTAACTGGACCCGCAAGTGGGTCCTTCCTCTTCAGTTACAGCAAAATCCTAGAAAAGCTTTGGGAGTGAAGGGATGAAGGTAGTAGTTAATACTATGATGACGATCATTTTTCAATTGATAAACATATCAAATCAACTCATTAATCTTACAAACTGTTATGTCAAATATATCTCAATGAAGCTGGGGGCTAGGGAAGAAAGAATTTGGGATAATGGGAGAAGACTGCAAAATTATAAATTTTGCAGTTTTGGTGAATTTTTCTACAGGCCCCAAATTTCCCATCTAACATCTAAATTGTGCTATTAAAAATTCCATTGATTTTGATTGGCTGGAAAGAAGGCCAATCAAAATTCCAAGTACAATGAAAAGACTTAACAGCAGTTCCTTTTATATTTTTCTCTCCAAAGTTTTCCCTTTCCAAAGTACCTGAAAAGATAATCTCATTATGTTGGAAAAGCTTTGCCCTTGCCAGAAAAGGGATTTTTAAAAGCCAAGTGTGCACTAGCACAAGACAGGCAATCTCTATTCCAAATGGAGGCAGCAATGCTCCTTTTCCTGGTTGAATAGATGTGCTTCTTCTTCAGCTCACTTGCTATTTTGATCAAAGAAGAAACACTGTCTGATAATCAGGGTGAATGGTTATAGAACAGAACAAGGAGCACAGAAGAGTCCAAAGACCAGAGCTCTGTGACTAAGCCAGTGGCAGCAAGTTTTATTCCTTTCTCTTAACAATAAGTTATGCCCTCTTTTTACTTTTTGTTGTACTGCTGATGCCAACTGGAGAAATAGTTCAGTGGGTTTCTAGGGCTCCCCTGCTTGTTTAATAAAACTGTGTTGATGACTAGTATTTACATTTCTTCAGCCTCAGTAACCATAGCAGGGCTGATACTGATAAATGGATTATATCAATGTAGATGCATCTATGAATCCAATCTGAACATAAATTGTTTTTTTTTTTAAGATTTATTTATTTATTCATACAGAATTGGGGTACAAGCCAGAGATGCGGAGGGTGAGAGGATTCACCAGGGACAGAGTGGGGAGTAGAATAGGCAGATCTATGAAGTACACTGCTGAGGGGAGCAGCGGGCGGGTCAGGAGAGGTCTGCCACGCCATGTGGATCTCCTCCAGGGCAGGTGGGGATCGAACTCATGTGGAAGTGGCTTAAGCTTCTGAGTGCTGTGCTTTAACCCACTGCGCCACCAGGGAGGGCCCAACATGAATTGGTTTTAAAGTGAAATAGTAGCACTCAGGTTAGCTATCTGTTGGGTAGAACGTCAGACACATCCTTCATTTACTAAATCAGTGTTCAAGTCTGTAATTGAAGTAATCCCTGCCATACTGTATCCTTAAAGCCAAGGAATACTTGGACTTAATTAAAAACAGGATGTCAGTTGCTGAGTCTAACTTTTCAGAGAATGTCTTCCCTGGCACTACATTGAAGCAAAGGAACAGTTTGAAGCAATGATCTCAGTGAAAACGTCCACTTAGAGACATATTTGTAATTTTAAAATGAATATGCCATTTGTGTAATTAGGCAATGTTAAGTTTATCACAGTTGCCTTAATGGAAGAAAATAAGTTTTCTGATACCAACACAGTCTGCTGAATGATAATCAAAGGGAATTTTCCTAACTGATGCTCACTTCCATTTGTTTTTATCTTGGAGGGGTAATTCATTATGTGTAGTTTATGTAATGATAATTATAATTTTTTAAAATTTGTGTTTCTGTTCAGTAATGCTCAAGAAGAAAGTCCTAGTTTCTCTGTTCTCTTAGCGTGCCAACAATCAGTTCTATGATTTTCAGCAAATTATTTAACCTGGATTTTTTTAACGTATAAAATAGGAAGTTTGATCACCACTTGCTCTTTGATCCTGATCTAATAACCTGTGGTTACCTGCCTTATTTAGTCATCATTTGATTTTCAAAACTTGAAGATCTTTTTCCTATGAAGCTGATCCTTTGTTCCTATCAGCGGAGTTCTACATTTTCTGATGTTAGAATAAAGCTGTCAGGAAAACACTGAAGCCGCATCAGAGACAAAGTATGAAATGGATCGAGTACTGGGGTCCATATATGTTCATTGTGTATTTCTATTAAGGCATGATTTTAACATCTAAAAAGGATGCTTTATTTTTTAAAACATTTTTATTTTTATTTATTTATGCATACAGAACTGGGGTACAGGCCAGAGGTACAGGTGCGGTGAGAGGATTCATTAGAGACAGAGTGGGGAGCAGAACACGCTGACTGACGAGGGGAGCAGCGGGCAGGTCAGGAGAGGTCTGTTGCACCATGTGGTCACCTCCTGGCTGGGTATCGAACTCATGCTGAAGTGGTTTTAGCTTCTTAGTGCTAGGCTTTAACCCACTGCGCCACCAGGGAGGGCCAGGATGTTTTATTTTACCTCAGTCATTAGATAACTGTGAGATTAAATATGATGAAGCATGTAAGTACTTGGCACAGTCTGACACGTGACAATAATTCACGTTTGTCTATTGACTCAATGACCTTTATATGTGCTTATTTATTTTCATTTTAAAACAATATTTATTTCTCCCCTCCATAACCACAATCCCCATCCCCACATTCCTCCCTACATCCTTCCCTGCTTTCTCCCTCTCCCTCCCCGGTAAGATATCTCTGGTTTATAATTGTCTGTTTGTGTGTGTGTCTTGTGTTTTGTATTATAATTACAATACAACTTTCCCCCCTATGTCTTATTTGGTTCTCTTATATTCCTCCTATAAGTGAAACCATAACCATTCGCTATTTTTCTTTTTCCTTCTGACTTATTGACCAAGTGACTTTTGATTCCAGTGGACAAGTGTCTTCAGCAGAACTAACTGGTATGAGTTGGAAGACAAAGGATTTAACTCAAATGCCTTGAAGACAAATAAGACCCCAGTGTACTGGGGTATCTATGTTTAAATACTAATGCCTCACTCAAAATCCTGTTTTGCTTTCATAAGAAATACTTTGAAACTCTGTCAAGGGGCTTGCAGAGATTTCGTTACCAGCATAGTGAGCAGATTTGCAGAAAGCCTACTGGCGACAGGTCGTGGCAGTTGCAGGGAACCACAGAACTCTGCCACTCGCAAAGTCACCACTTGCTGAAGATGCATGAATGCAATAGCTTTTGTGATCAAAAGGAAAACAGAAGAAGCAATCTCGTGAATAAAAGAATCAAAATAAATTTCCAACTGTCCTATTTTTTTCCCCTGCTAGTTTATTTTATCACTCAAATAGATGACCTTGCCATGCAGAGAAGTGAAGGATATTCTCTTTAGCTATGCATCTCTATGCTGTTCCAGGAAACAAAGAATTCTGAGCTGGTTACAGTTAAACACACAGCTTGGATAAATAGGAAAGAAGTCTGACTAGAAGCTTATTATACAAGGGTACAGGTATTCTAAGAACCAAACTGGCTTTCAATGAGAGATTAAATAGAGTGTGGAAGAGATAAGTGTGCAGGGTTGCAGGGGCAGTAGAGAGGTCCTCAAATAGTCTTTCTTTGCTATTGTGATGAGTCAAATAAACAACAGCCTCAAACAAACAATAAATTCAATTATATTAAATTAAAAATGATTAAATATAGGGTCCTCCCTGGTGGCGCAATGGGTTAAAGTGTAGCACTGTGAAGGTCTCTGAAGCCATTGCGGCACAAATTCGATCCCTGGCCAGAGGGGGTGACACACGTACCGTGGTAGACCACTACTGACCCGCCCGCTTCTCCCCTCAGCAGTTACGTCATCCATCTGCCTGTTCTGCTCCCCACTCTGTCTCTGGTGAGTCCTCTCACCGCCCCTGCACCTCTGGCCTGTACCTCAGTTCTTGTATGCATAAATAAATAAATCTTTTAAAAAATGATTAAATACTGATTATCTGCCAGGTCTTATTTTAGCTTGAACAACTTCTGCCTCTGTGGTGCTTGCCTTGGGGGAGAGCAGAGGAGGAGGGGTGGACAATAAAATGAAGGGGCGAATGAAATGGTATATTGGAAAGTGTTAGGTGTGATGGAGAAAATGAAAATGACTAATAGGGGAAGGGCTGAGGGCTGCAGTTGTAAGGAGACATATTTGAGGCTAGAGTGAAAGAAGAAGCAAGTCCTAAAGATATGAGTGGGGGCCCTCCCTGGTGGCGCAGCGGGTTACAACACAGCACTGTGAATCTAAAGGCACTTCAGCATGAGCTTAATCCCCATCCGGAGGTGACCCAAAGGGCGCAGCAGACCTCTCCTGACCCGACCGCTGCTCCCCTCAGCAGTGTACTTCGTTGATCTGCCTGTTCTGCTCCCCACTCTGTCTCTGGTGAATCCTCTCACTGCCCTTGCACCTCTGGCCTGTACCCAGTTTTGTATGCATAAATAAATAAATCTTTGGTAAAAAAAAAAAAATCTCCCAAATTAAAGCAGACACATTTTTTTTCCCCTAGAAAAGTCTAACAGAGCCGCCTTGGGGGTCTAAAGCTGACAAAGCAACATTCACCAACGTGCTACTCAAAAGTGGGGTCCACCAGTTGGTGGCCTGGATGACCCTGGACATTTGTAAGACATGCAGACTCTCAGGTCCAGTGCCAGACCTGCTAATCTCCATCTTTGATAAGTCTGCAGTTTATTTCTGTGCATGTTGACCCTGGAGAATCAGAAACCTGCAGAGCACTCAGGGAAACAAAGAGGTATAGGGAATATTCTATTTCCACTATTAGGTCGTATTTTCAAGCATGCAATTACTCATGGGAACAGCACCCAGAAGTCCTTCTATTGGCTTGATTACGACATTCAGATGTTGCAAAGAATTTAGGAACAAAGAAGCAAGAAGTGAAAGTGTGGTATTAACTCTGAATCCCCTTGGGCAAAGAGCAGAATGACTATGAGAATTACAGTTAAAGAACTGAGTGTGACTGCCTTATGGAGAGGATGGAAAATGGCTAACAACCACAGTAGAAAAGATGTGACAGTCTTCTCTATTTATAGCAAGCGATCTATAAGTACCATCTAAAATTGAACCAGGCAACATTTTTTAGAAGACAGGACTCCCTGTCTTATTGCTCTTAATGTTTATTCCTATGCTTTTTAAAATTAACCTTAGACACATATTTTAGGAAATGAATTTTCCTGTGGTACAGAGACATGTGAAGTTCAATGCCCTCAATTTCACTTCATTTTTCTTACTAAATTAAAAAATAACTTACTTTTAATTATAGCAGCAGCTAAACATTTATAATTTTTGCAAAAGTAAAATTTTGTAGGTATGTATGATCGTTTAGTTTGCTGGTTATCGCCTCTGTTATGCCAGTTCTTTTGAATGATGCCAAACATTTTACATTTAAATTCACATTATTTTATATTAGATTTTATTTTTATCGAAATATTTAATTTTAAAAAACAGATTTGTTTACTTATGCATACAAGAGCTGGAGTGCAGGCCAGAGATTGGTGGGGGAGGGGTGGTGAGAGGAATCACAAAAGATAAAGAATAAAGTGGGGAGCAGAACAGGTGGATCCATTGTTTACACTGCTGAGGGGAGCAGTGGGGAGACAGGAGAGGTCTGCTGTGCCCTGTGGGTCAGCTACCTGGCTCGGGATGGAACTGGTGCTGCAGTGGCTGAAGCTAGCTTTGTAGAGCTCCCTTGCACCACCCGGGAGGCCCCTAAAAATCTGATTTTTGAAAATTCTCTATGCATTTCCTATACTGGGATTTCCTGAGGGCTTGTTCCCTTCTGACTCATTCAGTGTCGTTACAGTCACTGCTTCCTAACCCAGGTCTGATAATTTAAATTTTTGGTTATTTTGGGATTGACATCAGTTCTTTTTGCTATTGAAAATGGACCACTTTTAAAAAACGTTACTACACTTATTTTCTTACACCATTCATTTCTGGAAGCGTTTGCTTCTCAACTCAGGTGTAGCTGCAGTAGTTCTCCCACCTCTTAGCACCCGACCCATCACTATGGTCTCCTGTGCTCACCCTGCCCCTGTAAAACAGACCCCAGTTTTTATGGTTCTTGGTCTATAAAGAAATTATATATGCATTGTCTCCTGACATTGTGGATTTGTTCTTTTTCTGCAGAGGGTTAACATTTACATTTTAGTAGATTCCTAGCTGGGTTCAACCCTCACTGCAAACTGTCTCTGCCCCAGGGCAGACTAGCGTGTTTGTTCTGTGCATCTGTGGTCCAGAGAGCACCAGAAACTCAGCAGACATTCACATAGACTTGGGGATTCTCTCCCCTTGTTGGGAACCCCTCCACTCTGAAGCTCTGGTGGCCACCCTTTCCTGGAGGCCTTTGATCAGAAGGCGCAGTGGGGCAGCGGTGCCAATTAGCATGGCAGCCTCATTATGCTGCAGGGCAAAACTATCACGAGCAATCAAATAAAACAGGAGGTTCAGGACGCCAGGTATCTCTTCCGTTGACTTCCAAAGTTAGCTTGCTTTTGCTTGTTGCTATTGGAATTCAGTCCGCCCCCTTCAAAACTGTACCCCAGTTCTTGTGTATAAATTATTAAATCTTAAAAAAAAAAAAAAAAAAGCAAACTGAACTTCCCTGGAAGGGAACATTAAACATTAGTGCTCATTGTGGAGCTGGTATAGGTTGGATTCCTCAAGTCTCATTAGCCAGTATTAGTCTTTCTCCCATCACGGCCTCCCACACATCTTCATGAACTCAGTGCAGTAGAATCAGTGTGGTAGAATCTTTCCAGTTATGACTAATGTTCTCAAGGGTACCCGTCCATGATTTGGAGGTTCTCCTGCTAGTCATCAGATGGCACTTTGTTTGCTTCCCTGACCTCACCACATACTGATCATTCCACATGGATCTTGCAGGCTTGGGTCATGTAAACCCAAAGGGGGGCTGTTGAGGGGTTTCCATCAGCAGGAGTTATTTATTTTTTTTTGACAGTGTGACCTGAAAATAAAGTGTTGGCGGGATCCTGCTGAGTGTGAGATCTCCTTTGCTCCTGCTGTACCTCCTGGGTTCCTCGGCATGTAGCTGCCTCTGCCTTGGTCTTCTCTCAGTGGGTCTCCCGTGTACCCTAACATCCTTTCTGTATTAAATTGTAGTCATTGGATAAAGACTCATGTTAATTCCATGTCTTAAGTTTAACTTGACAGCATTTGCAAAGACCCTTTTTCCAAATAAGGTGAGATTCACAGGGGTTAGGACTGGACTGTGTTTTTCTGGGAATGTGATTCAACTTAAAACTGGTGATTTTCCCCCAAGTCAGCATGCTGGGCGTAAAAGGTGTGAGTAAG
>NW_004567139.1:4167072-4203993 GCF_000260355.1 Condylura cristata
GGGTCAGGAGAGGTCTGCCGTGCCATGTGGATCTCCTCCAGGGCTGGCGGGGATTGAACTCATGCAGAAGTGGCTTTAGCTTCTTAGTGCTGTGCTTTAACCTGCTGCACCATCAGGGAGGACCCTGTATCAGCTACCCTTGGAATCTTTTAGGAATTGCTGTCACTGTCCTTACAATGAACTGTTCTATGTTCACGAAGACACACTATGTAATTAAATACTGAGCCTGAAGTAAACCTTCCCAAGCTAACAAGTGGACCTCGAAGATGATTACTAGCCAATTCAGTAATCTCAGTGAATTTAACATGTAACAATTACAACTGAATAAATATTTTGTGATCAACCGACCTTTACCACACAAAGATTACTACCAGAACCTGCATGTATTTTTCACAAAAGATTATCCTCAATTCAGACAAATGCCCCAAAATGCAATCATCCAGATGTAGCACTGAGGCAGAAGGCACAGTGGTTAAGAATGAGCTTTGACTTTGGAAGAGTGAGTTCAGCACTTGAGTTCTCTTCCTGCTAGCTGGTGAAGACACTTAAATCTTCCTAAGCTTCAGCCTTGTTATCCTTAAGTGGAGAAAACAGAACTTACTTCAAAGGGTTCTTAAGAATGTTATAAAATCAAAATCATGGCTAACACTTAGGACTTTAATTACTGATTTTTTTTTAAAGATTTTTTTATTTATGCAAGAACTGGGGTACTGGCCAGAGATGCGGGGGAGGGGTGAAAGTATTCACCAGACACAGAATGGGGAGCTGAATGAAATACACTGCTGAGGGGAGCAGCGGGCAGGTTGGGAGAGGTCTGCCGCGCCATGTGGGTCACTCCCTGGCCAGGGATGGAATGTGAGCTGCAGTGGCTGCTGACAGCTTCTTAGTCCTGCACTTTAACCTATTGTGCCACGAGGGAGGGCCCATTACTGAATTATTCAATGGGGTGTTGAATACTGAATTATTCGGTTCTGAAAAATACTCAATGACTAACAGGCCCTACAGAGACATTACCTAGCTATGCTATTCATTTCAGAAAAATACTTGAATGTTATTTTCAAGCCATAGCTTTATCATAAGCAATTAGTAGTTATAACTCATAAATTTTGAAACGGGAAACTATATTATCTCCTACATATTTAACAAAATATAGATTTTAACAAGCCTCCTTAACATAGACCTATAGCAAGTCTGTCATTTCTTTGCTCCAGATATGTGGATCTTAAACTATACTCAAAGTTCACAGTCTTGATTGATGGTGTTTTTTTTTTTTTGGGGGGGGGGCATCAGTTTTGAACCTTCTGAAAAGGTTCACTGTCTTTAGAAACTATAATCTTCCAAGCTGTCTGACACAGCTGCATACAGTTTATTTCCCCTCCGGTAGACCAGAGGTGGTGGGGGCAACCGCAGTAATTAATGAGGGTGGTGGTTTTCTACAACTGAATTTTCTTATGGTGAACTCAGAGCACAGGAGAAGGAGAGGAGTTAAGTATGACTGCAAAGTTCCAACATGAGCAGCTGGAAACATGGGGTTGATGTGGGTTGACCATTTCAGCCCATATTATGACATTTTATAAAATGAAAGGGGACCCCACATGCTTGGGAAAACAAGAGTCATTTGGAACTATCTTGGAAAAATCTGTTCACCTTTAAGAGGAGGTTCTCAATCAGAGGTAATTTTGCCCTTAAGGAAGTATTTGGCGATATCTGAAGACACTTTTGGTCATTGCAGATAGGGCCCTGGCTACTAGTAGTCAGTGGGTGGAAGCCACGGAAGCAAAGGGACAGCAGTGGTGACAAGCGGCAGCTCTGAAGTGGCAGTAATGCTTAGAGAGAAACCAAACCTGGAGAAAAGGAAAAAGAGGACGCCAGGCCGCTGACTCCACGGACGCAGACCACTGTGTCAGCGGAGAGCGGTTATGACGACGCTCATTTCTTCATTTATCAATTCTACCCAGCAGCTTCTAAAAATGTGGGGTAATTTAGGGAAAAAATGGGTGCATATGTCCATAAATTTGAGAGTCTTGATGAGGAAATTTTACAAATGAAAGGATGGACAGAATGAATTAGCCACTTAGTGTTCAACCAAAGGTCTCCTGGTGGTGCAGGGGTTAACCACTGTAGCAGGCGTTTGACCCCCAGCCAGGGAATGACCTACAGGGCGCAGCAGACCCCTCCTGTCTCCCTGCTCCCCTCAGCAGTGGACTTCGTCAGTCAGCCTATTCTGCTCCCCACTCTGTCTCTGGTGAATCCTCTCACCCACCTGCACCTTTGGCCTACACCCAAGCTCTTGTATGCATACATAAATAAATCTTAAAAAAAGAAAAAAAAAAGAGTTCAACCAGGCTTTTGTGGGAAACTTCACCCACTCCTCGGCTCCTCTTTCCTTTCCCCAGAGCTCAGTTCAGCTGGCATCTTTGCAGAGGGACATCTGTAACTATAACATGTGTACTTTATACAACTTTATCTGTGTATGCATATGATATATAGATCCCTATATATGGATGTGTATAAGGCAAGTTAGAATGCAACTTCAAAAAACTCATGGTCACTTAAATGAAGTGATGATAACTAATTTTACCAAGTTCTTTCTATTCACAACAGGTAGGTACACTTCCTAGGAAGAACTAGATCACCAAATCACTCACTCCACGTTCCCTCCAAAGTAGAATGAATCAATGAGAGAATCCATGAATGACTCAATGAATGAACCACTGATTAAAATGAGTGGCAGAGCTCACAGAGAATGCCAGAACTCTACAGCCATTCACTTTCAGCTCCACGTATTTTGGGCCATCTGTGAAGGTAGAACTACAACCTCACACTTGCTGACTTGAAAGCACACTTTTAATCCCAGTTGAGGCATTTTCATTTTCCCCTTCTTTTGCCATCAACTCAATGTAGTCATTGGAGCGGGGAGGAGGGATTCTAACAGTTGTGTAGAGCTGAATGAGCCTGTTGGCTTCTTTGCAGCTGCAATCTGAGAGTAGCTTTGCGACTATTGAGCTAATACAAGCAAATTACAGCCTTCAAGCCAGCCCTAATTTCCTGCATTCTGGTTAACAGACGAGGGTTTATACACTCAAACTCTTTCCTGTCTCAGTTTTCCCTGTGATCTTATAATGGTGTCCCAAGCTTTAGTAAAACGGGGAAGAGTGTTCTCCTGCCTGTGCTTAACTGCTAACAGGGTGCTCACAAGTTGTGCTCTTGGCAGGAATTACCCCAAAGCTTAGCTTTGCTGCCTCCCCCTTCTTGTGGTTTCTACAGAGGCACACATACAAGAGCGCATGTGCAGGTACATTCACAGGTAATGCAGACCACGATGCCTGACGAGGTGGAGTGTATGCACATTCAGATGCTGCTCTGCACGGAATGTGACAGAAACAGGTTTAAGCAGGACTGTGCCCCCAGTATAGGGGGACTTGTGGGCAGTGAGTGCAGGGAAGAATCAATAATTTCTATAGCCTGCTCCTGTGGATTAGATTTCAAGGAAAGGGAAGAAATCTCTCAAGCACCTGTGCTGCCTGCAGTCACGATTTTTCACATTGGATGGTAGGTGGGCTAGCTGTGAATATTTTAGTGTTTTAGTATTTATTTACTTATGCATACTAGAGCTGGGGTGTAGGTCAGAGATGTGGGGGTGAGAGAATTCACCAGAGTCAGAGTGGGGAGCAGAACAGATGGATCCGCTGAAATCCACTGCTGTGGGAAACTACAGGGAAACAGGAGAGGTCACTGTGCCCTGTGGGTCAGCTCCCTGGCTGGGGATCAAACTGGTGCAGCAGTGGCTGCAATAGCTTCATAGTGCTGGGCTTTAACTGCTTGTGCCACCAGGGAGGCCCAGCTCTGAACATTTTAGATAATCAACAGTATTTCTACATATGTGGTGAGGAAAATGTTTCCTGTACAAGGTAACAGAGATGTAATTGAGGAACAAACACCATGTGACCCTTGAAGGAAAAAACTGAAAGGTAAAGAAACAGGGCTGGAATCTGCTGTTCTGGACTGCTGTGGAGAATCACATGAGAGATCTGAAAGCAAGGCATTTCTCCTCTTGTCCTGCTCATCTCTCCAAAGTAAAACAAAGCAAGCAAAGCAGCTAGGAGGTGCCAATGGGATTAACAGACTGTCCTTACTCGACCTTTTCCTCATTTCCAGTTGAAGGCAGCAAGAGGTTCATCTCAGCCACACAGAGTTCACATCCCAGTCTGAAATCTAGCCTGGATCACACATGGATCAATTAGATACCGGTTTTCCCAAGAATAAACGATGATCAGGTCCAGAAGCTGATGCCCAAATCTTTTCTGGCTTTCATCTTCCACAACACTCAACTGTTAATTACGACTTGTCAACGCTTGTTAAGGATTGCCCATGGCAACTTTCTGAATCTTGGAATAAAATATATAAACATACACACCACGGGCACATTCCCCCAAATCTCGTCACAGAGACGCTGTCGATCTAGTGCACTTCATTATCTAAACGTGACCACATAAATATAATATATATTTTTCTCTTTTGCATTTGTAAAACTCGAGAGCACTCATAACCTGTGGTGAAATTGGTCTTTGTTCTTGGAGTATTACAAATGCATGCATAAATTGCTTGCTCAATGAATACAGAAATAGAACTAAGAGTGTGCACACATAGCATCTTGAAAAATGATTTCATATTACTTGTTATTCTGCTTCCAAAGCATTATTCAAAATTGATTGAAGAGATAACTAGAATATCATCCACCGAAGCCCAGATCTTCATCTCCCTTATGACTTATTTTTTAAATGCGCTTTTTACGACACATGCTCAATTCACTTTTTTTTTTAAAAGATTTATTTATTTATGCAGAGAACTGGGTTACAGGCCAGAAGTGCAGGGGTGGTGAGAGGCTTCACCAGAGACAGAGGGGGTAGTAGAAGAGGCCTATTTAGGAAGTACACTGCTGAGGGGAGCAGTGGGCAAGACAGGTCTGCCTTGCCATGTGGGTCATCTCCAGGGAGGGATCGAACTCACACTGAAGTGGCTGCAGCCAGCTTGCAGTGCTGCATCTTTACCTGTTGCGCCACCAGGGAGGGTCCTCAATTCACTTTTTGGAAGACACAGTGGTAATAGTTGCTCAGCAATTGCTGCAGAAACTCTTTTTCTTTGAAGGGATCTCAGTCACTGGGAACACAGAATCTTAAAAGTACTTTATTTTCCCCACTTATTCTTTATTCAAAACCAGCACTGGTTATAAGTTCCCAAAGTAAATTTATCAGTTCAATTAAAGATAAAATGCTATGCCATCACAAGTTTAAAATCATATAAATGTAAATATAAAAAATAGAAACATTTTTCCCTTTGTGAATTTTAAGAGACATCCAGAGAGGTACATATCTTGTAGGAATTTGCAGAATTTCAAAACCACAGGTAGAATTATATTGCAATTTTAATAAATATTCAGAAAAATTTAAAAAGTCCAAGCTGTAGGTATTGTGTATTACTGCTTTCTTACTGCTTTCTTTCCACAGTATTATTTCCATATTCTCCAGTAATTATGGATTCTAAAGCTCAATGTTTGATGTGACTAACTTTAGTTTTTCTGGATAAATTACAGCTATAGTTGAATCAAACATTTAGCTCATTATGATGGTAAATATTTCCTGTGTGGAAAAAAGTGTTTATTTTTTCTTTGTTTTCTGATTCTCTCCTTTAGCCCTGCCTAATTCCAAACCATGTATGTGTTGGATGTGTGCAGCATTTTGGATAGATGATAAGCGATATTCTAAACATGGGCTCAATTGAATTTCACCACTTCAAAATAACAAAATGCCTCCAATACCTGCTTAAATTCCTCCACTATTTAGCTGTCAGGTAATTAGGCCACTGGGGAAAACATATTTTAATGATGCTAAAACTTTCCTAATACATGTTTCTAAATTGAGAGAATTAGTTAATTAACAAGTTGATTAATAAAAATACTTCTATGGCTGCAACCGTAGAAGGAGTTACAAGAAACAAGGTCACACAAAGGCAGTGTGTAGATAAAAGAACTGGGAGGATTTAAAACATTATGGTCCTCATGCTTTTGAGAGATGGGGAAAAACACAATATAATGCTATCAGTGTATTTCTTGACTAAAGAAAACCATATCCTAAAAATTGATCTAAACACTACCACCTCTCTTGAACTCTCACTGTGCCTCCTGCTGTTTGCTCTGCTAATCCATGACACTCCATGACGAAAGGTCCATATAGTTCATGCCTCAGCTATTCAGCTGTCCTTTCAATCCATTCCACCCCTCGGAACGGAGCTGTTTTCTCCAGATGGCCTCCATTTCCTCTTAACAAGCACCCAACAGTGTTTTGATTTGTTGCAATAATAAAATATTTCTCCTCCCTTTCCCTGCCATTAAATTGAGCATTTCTAGTTCCGATTGCCTTACATTTGTGGTAAGAGTCCTCTAATTTCAAAGCATTCTTATCTCTTGCCTTAAAGGCTGCTTTTCTTATCACTTGGTAAGACACATGTTCCTGCAACCCATTTTTCTTCTATTTCAAATACAGTATCTTCATTCCCAAGCAAGCGCCTATGCCTGGAGATTTAATAGCAATAGTAATCACCAGAAACCTCAAAGGGGAAGGAAGAGTCGTTAGCATCTGTCAGGGGCCAGGTACTGTTCTTAAAGCTCGTATCTCGGCACTTTGTCTCCTCAACTGCCCCATAAGTCACACGCTATTATGGCTGACTTTCTCCATCTAGGAAAGTGAGTCATAAAGCAGTGATCTGTTTAGCCCTCATTTCAGAACAAGTCATTAGAATGGCCGGAAGTCCAATCCAGGCAGACTGGCTCCCAGAGTCTGTGCTTGAATCCCCTCATGATAGCCAGCCTTTATGGGCAGGCATAGTCAAATCACGCCAAACACCATCTAGCTGATGACAAAGGAAACGGGAGTTGGCCCCAGAAGCAAGGGTAGAGGAGTGTCAATGTATTTGGCTCTGAGGGCTATTGTACAAAACCCAGCATCGCCCAGTGGTGTAGTTTTGGAATGTGCCACCATACTACCTTTATCAGGGTCCCACATTCATTACTTGCACTTCTAATCACCTAATTCTTGACAATATTTACAGCCTAAGCACCGTGAATGGTGCCCTAGCCATTACGTTCTTAACCATCATTCCGTTGAATGAAAACCACAACTATAAATGGATCTGAGACAAAGAAAAACAGGCAGGAACAGTCATTTTCCATGAAACAGACCTGAAATGTTTATTTAATCTAAATAAGTGATTCCTTCCCTTTTGGGATATTCATTTGGTATATCAGGTATTAGTTATAAGCAGGTCAAATTTAATTATCTGGTTCCTTTTTATTTTTCATTCTTCATATATGACCATCTTCACTAATTCTCATGACATAGCGGCTGTAAGAGAATATGCTATGATATAGTGAAATATGATAAGCTGTGATTCTGAATTGTTCTACCTCTTCTAATCTTACTGGTTTCAACAGAATACATGACTTTAAGAAACGGTCATCAGAATTGACATTTCTATTAATACAAGTTTTGAAGAATGGGTAGCATGATATTAATAAATTTATTTAATTCTCTTTCCACATTAAATGTAAAGGAGTGAAAAAAGGTTAACAGGACTCCTTAGAGTAATTTTTTTTTTCACTCAATGCTTATTTCTTTATTACCAAAAATAGGTTCAAAATAGACCAAATGAAATTTATTATCTCGACAGGCATTTAACAGCACCATCAGTCAATAAATTCCATATTTTAGAGTCACAGTTAGCTTTGAAAATTAGCCTGTGGCTACTAGTCATTTAAAGACTTGGGCGTGAAATAATTAAACATTTCTGCAGGAAACAGGCTCTATGTATCTGATTTAGAAGGTGTATTAGGGCCCTCTTGGTGGCACAATAGGTTAAAAGCAGCAGTATGAAGCTATCCACAGCCACGGCAACATGAGTTCAATTCCCGGCCAGGCAGCTGACCCACTTGGCAGGGCAGACCTCTCCTGTCTTCCTGCTGCTCCCCTTAGCAGTGTACTTCAGTAGATCCTACTTTTCTACTCCCCACTTTGTCTCTAGTTGAATGCTCCCACTCTCCAGCACCTCTGGTCTGTACCCCAGTTCTGTATGCATAAATAGCTCTTTAAAAAAAAGGTGTATTAAGGACCCTCCCTGGTGGTGCAACAGGTTAAAGCACTGCACTAAGGAGCTCGATTCCCGCCTGCCCCGGAGGAGATCCACATGGCGCGGCAGACCTCTCCTGACCCGCCTGCTGCTCCCCTCAGCAGTGTACTTCGTCGATCTGCCTGTTCTGCTCCCCACTCTGCCTCTGGTGAATCCTCTCACCCTCCGCATCTCTGGCCTGTACCCCAGTTCTATATGAATAAATAAATAAATCTTTAAAAAAAAAGGTGTATTAATAAGTTATTGAAACAAGGCGCGATCTTATTTTAGCATTTTGGAAACATTTGTTTCTCTGAACTGAATTTTTAATATAACAGAACAGCTGGTAGTGATTTTAGTTTTACCTTGGTATAGCTTTAGGTCAACATCAAATAAATTAGGACACTTAAATTGTGATAATCAGTTTGTAAACTAACAGTGACTTTGGCCTACCAAATTAAAATCCTAATCAACTTCACTATTCCAAAATTGATGACTCTAGAAAGAGGTGTTTACAGATGCAGGACCAAACAGAGCCATGTATTTTATATTGGAGGGGCCTTTCCCTCACAGTCTGTGTTGTAATAATTATTTTATTCTAGTTTAGTAGCGAGCTGGATGCTGTAAGTAATGTATGATAGTGTTCTGCTCCTTTCCGTGATTCCACCAGTAATGTCATGAACTTTTATTGAGAATATACTTCAGTTTCTCTAATTTCAATCTGAAGAGACAGTTTGGTTAGCTACCTCATGCAGGTGGCACAGAGGCTCATAAACCCATTTGCTAGTTTTGGCCAAGTCCATTTTAAATAACTGTTATCAGAAGCTTCCGTATTATACGATATTAATGAGTTATTAAAAGTTAAGCACTCTGGGTATTTTAAAAAACCATCCACTATCTATCAAAAACCTTGGAAATGAGTTTCCTGAAACAGGGTCTCATGGGAATACATTTTTAAAAATTATACACAAAATTGCCTACATTTTTCTCTGAAACTTCCACACGCATTCTTCAATTTATTATCAGTGCCAGATGGTGTTACCACACTCACATTTTCTTTATAGATAGTAGCATCCGATTTGGCAACATGTCCCCCCAAATGCTTAATAAATGCATTTGACATGTTATTATAATTAAAAATAAAAACACCTAGAAACAAAAAGATAAATAGGATCCTAGAAGATGGCACGTTTGTTGGTTTTCAAGTTTTGTTCATTTCCCACCTAAATGTACTATGGAAATGCTAGGCAGGAACTCAACAATAGATTTGCGAAGAATTTCACTGGCTGTGGAATAGTCTAGCATATCGCTGCTGTTTTACTCTTATACTGTAGGATACAGAGTGATAAACAGGCATGGGACGTGCAGCTCATGCTACCAAACCATGAAGAGATTGACCTTGGTCCCCGCCACCCCCCACCCCCAACCCATGGCCTAAGGATTTATTAAGTCTCAGCACTGTCACTGCTATGGCTTGAGTGTGATCCCGAGTTTGAGCTGACCCACATATGACACAGCAGACCTCTCCTGTCTGGCCTGCTGCTCCCCTTAGTATATTTCAGTAAATATGCCTGTTCTGCTCCCCACTCTGATGAATCTTCTCACGCCCCACCCCTGCACCTCTGGCCTACACCTCTGTTCTATGCAAAAAAAAAAAAAAAAAAAAAAAAATTGCAGTTAACTTTAACCATTATGTGAGCTCCCAATCTATAAAACACTATCAGATACTCATTATCTCCTCAACTATATGTGTGATTATAGAGCTACTTACCAATATTATATTATTATATAATATCATTATGTCTATAATATATAAAATATTGTTGGATCATGCAACATGTTAATTAAAAATACAGAACCCATTGTTTTGATGAGCTTGGCCTACAAATAAAATTATTAGTCTACCCCTCCTGAAAGAGAGTAAATATGGAAAATCAGTAGTATCCTGTCAATAATCAAACTTTACATTTGGATATTAATCCCAATGGCCCAAGTTAAGAACAAGTTGATTAATGATGTGACTAGAATGTTTTTAACACTGTAGTTGAAGCAGTTTTTTAAACATTTGGGGTCTTTTGACTTTTTTCTATTAATTGCATGTATCACCTACCCAAAATATTTCCCAGAATATTTTAGAGTTTTTGAAAAAGTGCACCAGGTCAGCATGACCTGTATTACTCAGGTGTGTGACAGCCACCCAGAAACATCAATATCAGGGGTCTAAGAGGCACAGCCACTGTCCTACATCTGTGTCTCTAACTCATCCTCAAACAGGGAAGCATTAGCTATTGTCACAGTGTGTTGGTGGAAGAACAGAGTCTAAAGGAGAGATACAGATTTATTCTCTACTTCATTAGCCCAAAGGTTAGCCTGTCTCACTAACAATACAGAAATAAAGCAAATGTTATCAGATGATCAGATGATATATTTTTTAAAGATTTATTTATTTATGCACAGAGAACTGGGGTACAGGCCAGAGGTGTAGGATGGTGAGAGGATTCACCAGGAACAGAGTGGGGAGCAGAACAGGCAGATCGACGAAGTACACTGCTGAGAGGAGCAGCAGGCGGGTCAGGAGAGGTCTGCCGCGCCCTGTGGGTCACCCTTGGGGCTGGGATGGAGCTCATGCTGCAGTGGCCTCAGATAGCTTCACAGTGCTTTTACTCCACTGCACCACCAAGGAGGGCCCCATCTCCTTACTTTTTAAAAATGGGATCTAATACCTTGGAAGTAACTCCCTTTTCTCTTTTGAGTTTAAAAAGGTTTGTAAGATGTGTGTTTTATAAATGGCAAAACCTATACTTTATATTTTGATTTTTCTTTTCCAGTATTAGCCCTCGTACATAGACACACTAGTATTTGAGTCTTGAGAGACAGGTGGGAAGAGTCATATAAGTAGGAAAGCAGATACACTCAAGGAACCCTGAGAATGAATTTTTTCTTAAGTAACAAGAGTCATGACTGTTATAATAAATGCTAAATTTAATCAATCTATCAAGAAACATTTATAACAGGCTTGTTATGCTTCACAGATCTCCAGGGTATTCTAGAGTACCGTCTTCTGAAGGATTTGAGTGTAAGTATCATTGTGAAGATAAGACTTTTGTATTAAAAACAATTCAAGTAACAGGGTGATTCCAAAAGAATTGAATGCCTCTGGAAATGCATTAATCAGTAACTGTGGTTTGTAGAAACATGTGTTCAAGACCAATTTGTACACAGAGCTTGATAGAAAACATTTTCAATTTTCTGGCCATTTGTTGTCAGAATATTCAATTCTGCTGTCATCCCAAAGCAGCCAGAGATAGGACATATGTGGTCGGGTTGTGCGGTGTTTCAATACAGCCTTCTTACAAGATAGCAGGTGGGTGAAATCAGAGCATGGACCATCATGACAAGGACCTGATGGAAAGGAATTCTTTCATTTCTCTCTAGTTTAATAAATGTTCCCAATGAGCCTTTCATGTCACTCAAGGCGTATTCATGACCCTCAACCCTTCTGTAATATCTCTCCCTTTACAATTGGCACTTCTGGCAAATTCTTCATTTTTATGGCTGAAAATGAAGGTGAAGGTATTGTTTCTGGAAGAAACTGAAAAGTGAGCTATCTCAGCAGCTGGGTGGCCAAGATACAATTCTTCTGGAATCACCTTGGATAATACAAGTCAGTCATGAATTAAATATGGACGTGATTAGGAGTGTAACAAAAGAGATCTAAATTTTACTGTAACTTGAACTGCACATACAAACTACAACCATTCCTTTGGCTTTCTGTAGATTTCTGACTTCTGCAGACTTTTAGAATCAGACACGCAGAACCAGAGAAGAAAATGAGTAGTAACGAGTGAAGGATACATGCACACACACATATATGTGCAATGTGTGTGCATGTCTATCTGTATTGTGTACATGTATAAAAGATTGATTTGCTCACAGTAGGAGAAAAAGAATTAGTGTATACTAGTCACTTATCCAGTTTTTGCTCTTAACAGGATTTGCAGTCTTTTTTTATTCTTTGTATTAATAAACTTAATCCAATGATTCAACTTAATTTACTACTAACCAGTGCTTTAACACACCACACAGATGATGCACTGACACCCTTAAAAGGTTAATGCTATTCTGGAATCACTTCTATCATTACTTTCTAAAACCCATGTCTTTTGTTAGTCAGCTTTTTCAAATGTTTGACCGGTTTGGAGGAAATTTGATTTAGCATCAGCCTGGAGATTGACATGGTTCCTTGACTGCTAAGAAATGCCAAAATTCACATTATGTTTTTTTCTTTCTGATGAGAATGTAATCCAATGAGGACTCTGGGTAGTTTGTCAGCATGTCTGTGGGATACTCCAGACGCTATTAATTTTAAAGGCTGTTGATAGTAATTTGAACATGTATCATCTTAATAGAAGTCTTATTAGTCGAAACATTTAAAATTAGATATCATAATTAAATAAAATTTGCTCTTTCTAGGAAACCCATGCTGGCATTTCTTTAACTATTGACAAAGAATCCTAAGAAAAGCTAACAATGAACCTGTTTTAGATGATTCATTCATCATATAAATAAGGATTGATCATGCCCATCTGCTGTGGCTGACATGAGCCAGACCTAAGGCCACTTGAAGGTGAAATTGTCCCAGCTCAAATTTAAAGTCAGGGGCCGAAAACAGACAAGTAAGAAGTCAGTAATTGGAAAGAAATGACTTAGCAGAAGAGATAATATTTGTACTCAAGTAATGTTGCCAAAATACAATACTAGATATGAGGTCCATGACAGCCAACCAACTGCAACAGAATTTAAGAAGTAAAATAATGTAAGTGCCCAATGACAGGCAAGGTGGTGAAGAAGATGTGATGTGTATACAGAATGGAATACTACTCAGCTATAAAAAAGTGAGACTGCTATTTTGTGACCACATGGCTGGAACTGGAGGCTAAGCAAAATAAGTCAGGAGAAAGACAAAAATCAATGATTTCACTCAGATGTGGAATATAAAGAAACAAAGGAAAGATAAAACAAACCTTTGAAATCTGCAGCAGCACTGAAGCCTCTGGAGGCTGACATTGGGGAGGTGGGGAGCAAAGTGTGGAGGGGTTCAGTGGACAAGGGTAGAGGGTCTTTGGTGCTTTGGTGGTTGATCTGGTGTGGGAACATACATTTGAAACAGTATGAACCTACCTAAAACACATATAGGCTCGCAACAACTGTTACCTCACAGTAACAAAATAATTAAGAAAGAATTGTACTTACAATGTATAAAACTGAAACTCCTCATCCAATGCTCTGCATGCCGTGCCTTCCGTGTCTTCTCTATACTTCAATATACCCACATCATTTTCTAGAATTTAGAAAAGTAGCTCTCACGTGTGCTGCCTCCTTTCCCTTGTTCCTAGCATCTGGTGAGGCTGCTGGAAAAGACTCAACAGTGGCAGGTGCAGATGAGCATCACCTGGAAGTCCATATTACAAATAGGAATGAGTATTTCCTGGCTCACCTGTCACCTGGCTCACCTGTCACCTGTTGCTAGCACAGTTATGCTGTCTGGCCAGAGAGGGAGCAGAGACCCTTCTAATTCCTGAATACAAAGATATTCAGCCCATGTCAGTAACAGGGTGTGCGATCACAACTCTCTTTGCAGCATTGGTAGTTGTAATCAGACACGAGAGCTGGGTTTAGAGCTGTGAGCTGTGGGATGTTAGAACTGGAAGGGGCCTTGCTGGGGGACAATAAGCAATCCAGGAAGGTGACGAGGCTGCTTGGAGAGGCACGGTGAGCTTTTTCTACAGTCAGGATGAGCAGTCACAGCTCCTAGATGCTAGTGCTCTCACTTCAAAAGTGACCTTGTACGGGGCTCTCCCTGGTGGCATAGCAGGTTAAAGTGCAGCACCATGAAGTTAACTGCAGCCACTTTAGCACGAGTTCGATCCCAAGCCTCGGAGGTGACCCACAGGGCGCTGCAGACCTCTCCTGCTCTGCTCAGCAGCGGATTTCAGTAGATCTGCCTGTTCTGCTCCCCACTCTGTCTCTGATGAAGACTCTCATGGCCCCTGCACCTCTGGCCTATACTCCAGTTCTGTATGCACAAATAAATAAATCTTTAGGGAAAATTCTAAGCTATTCCTTCAGTGTGAGCTCACCCAACCTCAGGGCCTCCTTCCAAGAATCTCTCACCTCTAACCTGACAGCTGAGGGCTTGCCCCAGGTGTCTGAATCCCCCCTGCTGGTGTTATCTCCATCCTTGCCCTACTGATTCCAGGCTAGCCACGGTCACATCTTCTTTCCCTCTACCCCACTCATTATTTCAGCATGCCTTTGCATGCCTATTCGATGCTGGGAATGGGAATGCAAGGAAAGGCTCTGCTGTCCAGTAGTTTAGACTTTTGCGGGGACACAAATACATAAGTGAGCACCTGGAGGCGCTACAAGGAGTATTAGGAGAGAGGTATGTGCAGGGAGCTACAGAATGATGGACTAGACCAAATTGTTCGTGAAGATGGACCTTCATGAAGGAGCTGACGCTGAGAGTGGTTGATGGGAAGGGGCAGTGGAACCAGATCTTCCAGGACAAGGGAGCTGGGCAGGCAGTGGAGCTGCTCATCAGGGAGAGGGGACCGGGTATTGGGAAGCAGGAGAGAAGCCCCCAGCATGGTGAGAAATGAAGCAGGGAGCAGGTCTTGCTAAGGATTTGGAACTGATCCTGAAGTAACAGGGGTGGAGGGGTTGGCGGGCGGGTGGAGCAGCGCCTGTGTCAGGCTGGCTAAAAGATTGGAAGTGCAGAAAATGACAAGCATGGGGATGTGAAGCAGGAACACAGGCTACCTTAAGGAAAAAAACCTTGACTTGTCTAAGGAAAGCACAATCGTGCCAGATTTGAGTCTGGCTTCCTTACGCCCCCGTGGGAGGAAAGTTCCATGTAGAACGTTGCTACACACCGGCAAGAAAGGAAAGGCAAGCAGCACTTTTTCTTCTGGAATAGAAATCTGCACAGAAAAGTTGGGGTCCCTGCGGAAACTCAAGAATATTTCTTCTTCCAGAAAGAAAAAAATGATAAATTTTGCCATTTGAGAAACAGAGCTGGAAGGGATCATGCTTAGTGAAATAAGCCAGAAAGAAAAAGAAAAATGCCGGATGACTTCACTCATACCAGGAGTGTAAGGATCAGACCAAAAAAAAAAAAAAAGCAATTGTAATAAAGTAAAAACAAAAATCAGCAAACAACTATAAACCAGAGATATTCTATGGGGGTAGAGGGGGGGACAGAGTCAAAACTGGGGTAGGAAGAGAGCACGGGACTGTGGTGACGGCACAGGGGTGAGGTGGTGGTGGGACGGCCACGGGGATCACAATGGAGATGAAAAATGTACAAAGTGGGGTCCTCCCCGGGGGTGCAATGGGTTAGGACAGAGCACTGCAGGCTGGCCACAGCTGCTTCGGTGTGAGTTCGATCCCAGGCTCAGAGGTGACCCACATGGCGCGGCAGACCTCTCCTGACCCTCCCACTGCTCCCCTCAGCAGTGTACTTCGTCGATCTGCCTGTTCTGCTACCCGCTCTGTCTCTGGTGAAGCCTCTCACCGCCCCTGAGCCTCTGGCCTGTACCCCAGCTCTGTTGCAGAATTAAATAAATCTTGAAAAAATGTACAAAATGAAGAATGATATAAAAACATGCACACACACACACACAAACGTGTATGTGTATAATAAAATATTTTAAAAATGCTTTGGAATGACAAAAAGAAAAAAAAGCAGTTTAGCAAGTTTAGGGGCCAGAGTTTTGCATATAAATGTGAGTGCATAAGTGGCTTGACTTTGGAACATATCACAGTCCCGTGGAATCTGAAGTACAGACAGACTTTCAGTGCACTGGGCGGCTGTGAACTGTGTGTGTCTATGCGGAGAAGGTATATAATGGCTGACACGGTGGCAAAAGGCACCAGGCACACTGATCAGAACTCTTTCCAGAGCAGGGAGGCTGGGGTGACTTGCAAGACACTGAAGATTATATAAAAGGCAAACTGAAGTTCTCTCTGGGCAGCTGGTCCAACCCTGCGTAGGTTGAGCGGGTCTCTGCACAGCTCCAGAAGTTTCCCCAGGGCCTGGGGCCTCGCAGGTGCTCTGTTGGTGTTCGGAAGCCTGAAGAGTGAACTGGATCCCTGGAAATGGAACCTTCATGCCCATCTGCGTCCTGTTTAAATGAGGCTTAGCATGAAGTGCTGGTTCAAGGAGGTGATGAGAGTGTGTGTGCAAGAAAAGGAACACGAGATGACAGGAATGTAGTTACCCAGAAAGGTCAGGAAAGAGTTAGGAAATCCCTGCATCTGTGCTCAAGGAACAGACACCTCTTCCTCTTAGATGCAGAAACTAAAATGAGCAGGAAGTGGTCTTGATTAATTCTCAACAGTGGCAGCAGTGGTGATCAACTTCAGTGAACGAATGAAGGGAGCCTCCTGATCACACATGAAGAGTTGATTTGACAATCTGCACCTGAAACCCCAAGACCTTCTTCCTTCTGATTCAGCCATTCCTCAGGAGGCCTTGGCTTCCTAGAATTCTTAAGAAAATCCCAGTGGTGTTCATTAGAGGTCATCAGATCTAGGCAGTCATTCCAAAGTGCCTCCTTTTGATTTTTCAGTATTAACTTCACTTATCTCTGGCCTCTCCCAGTTTCAACCCACCTGGATCACTCAAGGCAACTTTACCTTCTTAAAACAATGCTTTGATTAAGTTAGGTCTTTCCCTCCCCCACGCCGCCCCCCCCCCTGCCAAAAAAAAAACAAACAAACTCTCTTTCACCACTTCTTAAGTACCTGTGGGATAAAGTCCAATGCTGCAGCCCACCTGAAAGGTTCTGAAAGTTCTCCCCTGCAATTTCCCTCCACTCCCACTTTTGCATGAGGCAACAGGACATGCGTCCTCAGTGTTCCCTGAATAGCCAGTCCTCGGTCCTCCTACTGTTCTTGACTCACAGCACAGCAGACTGAAATCCTTGTCTTCCCCCTCCTTGCTTAAAAGCACATTTCTGAGTCTGTTCTACTCGGTTGAGTACAAGTCTGAGCTCAGTGCAGCCCAAGCACCCTTGCCTGGAATTATTCTGTGCTTCTGTGGCTTCCTTGAGAAGGGGCAGCCCACCGGCCCCACCAGCCCCCTGGTCCCTAACCATCAGCACCCAGGACCTGAGACCCTAGAACAGTGCCTGCCACCTCCTGAGAGCTTAATAAATGTGTAACTTTTGCTCCATAGCTGCCAGATATTTGACTTTGTTAATTTAAGGTTCTCACCCACTTTTTCTCCCAGGCTAGGGACTTTCCTGCCCCCCAGGTGAGAAAGGCGTCTGTCTACTTTAGCTTTGATAAAACTAGCTCTGACATCTAAAAAACAGAACTTCCTCTTTAATCCTTCAAGAAATGAGAACTCCCCAATTCCTTCCTCCTTCCCAGCATGAAATTTCAGGTTTCTTGAAAATAACTGACCTGGGTCATTTCTTATTAAATAAGACTGCATTTTCTTTGCAATGCAAAGGTAACCTTACCTCTAGACAGTCAAATAATGAACAAATTCTCCAGGGGAGGAAAAGGTTTTTTTTGTGTTTTTTAAAGGAGGTGTGAGGATGAAACGTCTACCAGCAGACCCTGGCAACAGGTGCTGTCCTGAAAACACCAACAGCCAAACAGACCCAGGGCAGCCAAAGCTTTTCAGCTAATCAAACGCTCCTCGGCGCTGATACAGGGACTTTTCGCCAATAAAAACGCCCCCTCACCGTGGCCTTGTCGTCTTTCACTCCACACTTACTACCGAGTGCCTGTCTAACTTGTTTATCTGGCGCAATCTTTGTCGCACGCACCCAGTCTTCTAGCTCGTTGACCCGGGCGACCACGTTTCCTTAAATCAGATCTCCGCGGACTCCGTTCTAGAACTACATTACCCAGGGGCCCCCGCGCTCTTCGCAGGAAGGACGTCTGCGCACTAAGATACTCAGTTCCAAGTTTGGAGCTTTTAGCTGCCAGCCCTGGCCCATCATGTAGCTGCAGCACAGCCTTCCCTAACGTTGCAACTGGGGGAAAAATCACTTTCCAGTCTGTTTTGCAAGGTGTGCATTTCCATCTTGATTCCCTGAAAGTCCATCTGCTGCATCGGTCAAGAGAACTCCACTTGCATGAAGATTGCACGCCTGCAGCTTGCATCTTTGTTGCAAAACTAGCTACAGAAGAGAAGCAAGGCAAAGTCTTTTGTGCTCCCCTCCCCCATCAAAGGAAAGGGGAAAATGTCTCAGTCGAAAGGTAAGAGTCTATTTGCATTACTTGCAACAATGCAAAGGGTTGTGCATGCATTTACGAATGCATGGATGCAATTTTCGTCTGACGATTGCATTTTTAAGTTTGAGGTTTTCCACAGCTCAGTTGCATTTCCTGTTTAGTATGTGTCTTTTTTTGCAGACACAGAGAGTTCCTGTAAGGCAGGGCTTGCAGTTCAGCTGTGCATTGACGTTATTTGCATTCTTCTACTAGGATTACTGAGCTCTTTTTGCCTTTTGCACAGTCAGGAGAGATTGAGCAGGTTGGTAGCGTCTAAATGTGCAGTGCTTTATATAATTGTACAATTCTTTGGTATGCACACATATTATAACTAATTTTATGTGCAACAGGAATACAAACTTTTTAAAAGTCTGTAGGTGAAGATGAAAGGTAAAACTTGAGCTAAACTATTAGGAAATTAATGTAATTTTCGGTTTCTTTGGTATTGAGCCGTTTCCGTGTCAGTATTTAGCTAATTTTCCATTGATAACGCCTTGAACATGAGACAACTTTTGATTTCTAAAGGAAGTAAAGGTGAAGTGTGAATAATAGCATATTACAAAAATACAGACAGAAAGTCCTTCTCTTCCGAGATTTTGCACTTTGCACCAATTGCTTACTGGTTCACAGTATTTAGAACAGCAACGAGGACATAGATGTTTAATGTCTTCCTTTTGGGGAGATGTTTTGCGGGAGGGATATTGGGGAGAAAAACTGTACTTTTAACTATTGCACCAACTCGGTTGGGGGGGGTGGACTATTTCATTGACAACCATAATAAAATCTTTTATGTGTGTAAATGTATATATTTAGTTAGCTCAAATAGGTCAGAAGTTCAGCGTTATGGCTTTTTTTTTCTTTTTATTAAAAAAAAACTTTCTTTTATTCCCCCCCCCCACATTTGTATTTTGCAGATTTCATGTCCTGCTGGGGAGGGGATTAAAAATAATAAAATTCCTGACATGGTATCAGAGAGCTGAGGGGGGTGGTGCGAGGTACCTCTAGGAGCCTAAGTCACTTGTTTCAGAGTTGCTCCTTAACATAAAGAAAGCACTGGCCATCTGAGAATGCATAGGAAAAGGGGGGGTAGATAGACACTAGGTGTGTGACTGCAGGGTCACTCCTCCCTGAGTAGGCTGGGTGAAGTGAAAATGTCTAGTGAGCTTCCTGTCACTTTTTTTTTTTCTTTTGGAATCATTACACTACTTTTTAATTCTACCTGGTGGAACTCATACATGGCAGACCAAGAAGTCAGGGCTATGTATTGAAAGTAGGACTCTGCTTTCCTTTGGGTGTTGGGAGAGAATGGAAAAACTGGAGGACTGTAGAATCTAGGAATTGGCACTTCGGGTACAGATGTGTTTCTCTAATACAGGAGAAACTTGCAAACTTTTGATAGAATAGAGAAATAACAGTTTGGAAGGGATCACTCCATGCTTTGATGTGTTGAGAAGACAGCATCTACTTCTGTAGTATTTGGTGTGTGTCAATGTGTGTATAACATTATGCTTTATATGTATATGTACATATATATGTATATATATATATGTTTATGTATTCAGATATGTAATAAAGATATACGCATACATATGTAGAGTATATCTGTGGTAACAGGATTTGGGGCCATATACACAAATATCTAAAAATATTTAATATTGCGTCCTTCGTGGAACTTACCATGCAATCCGTAAAAGCAGGCACGTGTGCAAATCACAATAACACAAATGTGTAGAGAGTGAGCATAGAGATAGAATTGATCTCTTGAGGAGGCATAACATTGTTGCCATGAAGAAGGTAGTGTCCACAGTGATCTTGTCTTTGAGCCTCAGGGTCCATCCAAACTAAATAAAAAATCCCCTCTTTTTTGGGGCTCCCTCCTAAAGTACCTCTTTTCCTAGGAGAGCAAGGTTTTGAGTTGGGGAGCTAAAGAGATCTTAGCATGGCACTAATCTATTACAGATATGCCCTTAGCAAACCAGGCAATGGTGATTCTTACAGTCAATTTCCATTTTACCCAACAGTTTTGTGAATTAGTGACCCTCTGAAAGGTGAGTGTGATGTGAACACAGGGTTCCTGTCCAAAAGGAAGATTATTGGTAAAAAGAATGAAAGAATGATCATTTTAGAAATGGCTAGGAACCCAAGCCTGGATTTAAAATGAGGAACTGGATTAATTTAATTTGTCTTCTCAAAAGGGAAAGCCTTTTTTTTTGCTACACCAAACTTCTTTGGAAAACTCTAACCAAATGAAATGGGAGGAAAAGTGAAAGGTGGATACAACCTCATAGTATAGAAGAATTTAACCACATGTTCAATTCAAGGACCTTTACGAACTTTGTAGATCACTATAATTCGGTTTTACAGACCTCTAATTTAAGGCACAGCCGAGGCAAAAGAATTACAGACTTCTGGGAGCTGGAAGGACTGGATTATTCCTTTCCAGTCTCACTGGCAGTGAGATTCTGAGAAAGATTTCTTAAAAAGAAATTTTGTTTTGCACAGTTTAGGTGGTATGCTTTTCAGCTTGTTTATATTAGCTGCCTGGGGTTGAGCTGACATTTTTCAAATATTAAAGTGGTAGAATGCCTTTTGAGGAAATCTGAAATGTAAGTTAACAGGAAGGGCACCCAGAAAGTGCAGGAATTCCTGAACTTTACAGGAAGACAGGCTACAGGAAAAATGTGTCATCTACATTACCCTGGAGAGAAAAACTATTGTTATCAGACATAATGATCTAAGGGAGGGAGCGAGAAAGGGAGAGAGGGGGCAGAAGTGGAATCTGGCATCTCCCAGTTTACCTGAAAATATGCAAAAATTTTGAAGCTTCAAAAGCACGCTTTCTCACTTCCCTCCATTCACGTTTTAAAATTACTCATTATCTTGCTTTAATAGGCTGGCGAGTAAATGTGCATGAGAAATGTGCATAAATATAGTTCAGAAACATGTAGATCACTGGGGGAAGAGCTTGACCTCACGGTGGGTGCTTTGCTTCTGTAAACCTTTCCACCCTGGGAAATGAAATGTGTAAATTTCTCATTCTGTGTAAATTCTTTTGTTAGGTTGTACCAGACGGACTTGTCATGCTTAGCCTGTAATCTGAGCCAGTATGTTTTATAACCCGTGCATCTCGGGACACAATCAGAATAAGTACCTGGATTCCTGAGCTGGTTTTCTATCAGTGGCATTCAGTGACAGCCCGATGCATGTCAACTGCAGGGGCTTCCAGGAGTCTGGGGGGTAAATTTAATGCTAGAGAAAAAGGGGGGGCACACCCCTTTATTTTTCACAGGTTAGCACTATTGTACCTACATTCCAGTTTTTAGCACCTGAAAGGTTTATAATGTAACATTTTAAAACGTTAAAAAGCAAAAACAAAAATAAAAAACCCAACATATATAATATTTATTCCTTCTAGAAATTTTTGAAAGTAAAGAGAAGGGAAATAGACAGTAACGATCACAGGTTATAGTAGCATAATGTTTGGCATGTATCCATTTGGGCTTTTTTCTGTTCTACTTGGGTGTACATGAATAAATCCAGCATGTGTATAAAAACCAGCATCTATTTTGTTACCATTTGTTTTACTCATTACTTTACTATGAAATATTTTAAAGTTAATAACTGTGTTCAAAATATCCACTTCTAGGTTATTTATTTAAGTAGAATCTTAATGTTTATTAACTTTCAATATTCTGAATATTGTCAGGTTACCCTGACTCAAACATTTGTTGCATGTACTATGGCCTTAGACTAAATTCTAGGATGTGAAACTACAGTTATAGATATCCAATTCTTCCCCAATCCTCATACTCTTCTCTACCTTAACAAAAAAAAAAAAAAAAGCAAAACTTTATCATCAGAATTATTGTCGTAAAAATGATATATACTAAGTGAAAAATCAAACCAAAGAGAAATCTATAATAAGTAAGGAAAAATCACACAACGTCACGCCAACCAGAGCTAATTACCATTAACGTTTTGGTAATTCTTTGCATTTGTGAATATATATATATATATATATATATATATATATACCTGGTTAGTATATCAGTATACCTGCTGTTTGCATACTATGCTGTTTTACATCATGCTTTGTCCTTCATCATAGATTCTGGACTTCTTTCTCTATGGATACATCTATAGCTACCTTGTTGTTTTAAACAGTTACTAATTTTAATTTGTAAGGATGCAGCCACTTGATCAATTTCCAATTTCCTATCTGGATTATCTTACAGTTTCTTTTCTTTCTTTCTTCCTTTTTTTTTTTTTTAACATCTATACATAATACGGCAAGGAATATATATCTTTGCACATTTGTCCAGTTATCTCTTTAGGAAGAATTCCTAGGAGTGGAGTGTTGGTCACAGGCACCCATGGCTATATGGCCAACTTACCCTCCTGATTCCTGATAGCTGACACTAATTTTATTCCCATCAATAATGTTAGTAAGAGCCCATTCTCTCCTTTTAAGCTTCATGGTAAATATTGCCAAATAAACTGCTTTCCCGAAAGCTTATGCCTACTTTCCCTCATCCCTGGGTATAAGAATTTTGAAAATCTTTGGCAGTTCGAGAAAAGGTATTATACACCTTTCTTCTCATTTGGATTTTTTAGTAACAAAGAAGTTTAATTTTCTACTTCTGACATTTTTGTTGGAGGTGCTTTAATTTCTTTTTTCCTCATAAACTGTATCTTTGAAATTTTAATTTGGGCATCAATTTATTTTCAAAATTAGATCAGAAAATTCCCAGACTGCAGAACTTAGGTAATTGTGGCTTAAATACTGGGTTCCAGGCATTTAAACAATCAAATTCCCTGATGAGTTCTAGTTTTAACGCAACCAAAATGCCTTATATAAACCTCCCATATTTTATATACCCATTTTGTTATACAGTCTATGGCTACCTAGACTTGTATAAAAATAATAAGAAAAATGTAGTGATCTGATTAAAATTCCTTCCTGGGAGATTACTCATTTCTGGACACTTCTTCATTTTCAGTTATCTTTACAGGTGTAAATACTTTTTTTTTATTTCATAAATAATACGTAGTACCTGGCTATGTTATAGGCATTATTGCAGGGTAGATTCTGGCTTGATTTTGTTTAGCTTCATGTGCAATGGCTGGTCATAAAAAGCAGTTTACTGGAGTTGATTAACTTGGTAGAGTGATTAAGATCAGCGTTGTCATTCTTAGAGTAACGTAAGTCAATCACATATATTCTTTGTATAGCCTTCCTCTGTAAAAGTGCCTTTTCCCCCCCAAAGACTTATTTATGCATACAAAAACTGGGGTACAGGCCAGAGGAGCGGAGAGTGAGGAGTGAGAGGCTTCACCAGAGGCAGAGTGGGGAGCAGAACAGGCAGATGGACTGAAATCCACTGCTGAGGGGAGCAGCGGGGAGACAGGAGAGGCCTGCTGCGCCCTGTGGGTCACCTCTGGCCCAGAAATGGAACTCTGTGCCTCAGTGGCTGCCATAGCGTCATAGTGCAGCACTTTAACCCTTTGTGCCACCTCGGAGCCCCTACATGTGCCTGTTTTTGCACCCTGATATTAAGTGATGGAATTTAGGCTCGAAAGGCACTTTTGTTTGTCCATTTGTTACATTTTCCATATGAGCAAGCTGAGGTGTTAAAGTGGTTTGTCTGAAGACAGAGTCAGAGCAGAGCTTAAGTCTGCTGATTTTCTGTCCTAACGCCCATTTCACAGAACCACACACCAACACTGGGAATCTCCATAGAAACATTTTTGTCTTTCAGACTATTTAGTATATTTCACATTTTTGGTTTTGTTTGTTTTTGTGGGGAGTAGGCAGGCAAAGGGAGGCCTGATGACAGTGAAATCAGCAAGGTTTCTGTGCCCAAGAAATGGTGACAGATGAAGCACCGTGGTGGATTCCTGCAGTTCTCTGCCAACGGATAGTTTGCAAATAATCTCATTTTAATTCTCAATGCCTACACTGCACGGATGCAAGTTTTAACTACTGCAGTTGCTATTTGCCTTTTATGGATGATCTCTGAAAGCCCCTGTTGGGTAGCTAACATTTCTTATGTATTTCTTATGTATCTTTACATCCCTCACTCTAAGCATTGTGCTTACAAGTATGAGGTTCTTGATAAATATCTAGCATGTATTATGATTCATCAGTGGGGGTTCCTATCAGTCCCTCCATGTTTCACAGAAGGTTTGTGGTAATTAAATTATAATGTCATTTTTTTCTTCCTGTATTCCTTGTGTGCATTAATATTCCCGTTGACTGTGAGAGTTGCAAAAATAGCATCAAAAAGCAATTTTTGATGGCTGGAAGAGGTGTCGTGTCTTCCACATAGGCTCCAGAGACAGTTGAGATTGTATGATCCTTGGCTAACTTTCTCTTTAAAAATAGGCGGAACTAAGCTGAATTTTCTAGAGTCTAGCAGAATGGGATTGAAGTGAATTCCTCTACTCTGTGCGGGTGTCGGGTTGATGCGTAAGTTACCTCTGATGTGGAGCCTCTAAATGGCAGTCAGTTGGCTGGCCCACTGACTGGTCCAGTTGATTGGCCCATACAGAGCTCCAGAATGGAGCTCTGCATGGATACCCCCCAAGTGAAAGGGCCCCTAAATTCTTCCTTGAGCTTTGCCAAGAATTTCCCATTCTCCCCGGACTCCAGGCTCTCTCTTCTACTCTTCACTGAGTTGGTCTGCAGTTGGGTTCATCATTCCCCCTCTTTCTCCACTGAGAGAATACTCATATTATCACCTACACACGCGAAGTCCATCACACATCTTTGTAATTTTCTCAACTGAGTTCTGAGTTGAAACATTTAAGACGCATGTTACCTCTTGTCATCTGTTTTATTTTATTTTCTAGTGTGTATGTCTCTTCAGTGGCTAAAGAAGAGCAGGGCTCAGCCTTTTTGTTTTCTTTCTTTCTTTCTTTTTTTTTTTTTACAAATCATTAGCTCAGATTTAGATGTGATCCCAATTCACACGTCACGCACCCCACACTTTGATCCACATCATATTTCACGTTCCATGCTTGAGCATCACAGAAACCCTATGGGGAGGACATCTGTTTACTGTTAATTTACAAATGAAGAAACTGAGGCCATGGCTGGAGAGCCACTACGTGGCAAGCGGGCTTGTCTGAGCACATGGCCCAGGCTGGACACCAGATATCAGCAATGCAGTGTGGAGGCCAAATCCAGTTCCTGCTGTGTCTAAGGACAGTCAGTGACCTAAGCGATTTGCACATTTTTTTTAAAAGATGTATTTATTTATGCATACAGAGCTGGGGTACAGGCCAGAGGTGCAGGGGTGGTGAGAGGCTTCACCAGAAAGAGCAGGGAGCAGAACAGGCTGACTGATGAAGTATACTACTGAGGGGAGCAGCGGGTGGGTCAGGAGAGGTCTGCCGCGCTATGTGGTAAGCTCGGGGCAGGGATCAAACTCATGCTGAAGTGGCTTTAGCTTCTTAGTGCTGTGCTCTAACCCACTGTGCCACCAGGGAGGGCCTGGTTTGCACATTTTTAAAAGGTCGAGACAAAAAATCCAAAGAGTAAAGTTCCATAGTACGTGAAAATTCTGTAAAATTTAAAGATAGTATCTACAAATAAAGCTTTATTGTTACACAGCTATGCTCATTTACTGTTATGTTGTCCATGGCTGCCTTGACCTTCACAATGGCAGAGTTGGAAAGTCCTGTGCACAGGGGTTAAAGATGCACTATCAAGCTGTCTCCAGCCACTGCAGCACAAGTTCGATCCCCGGCAAGGGAGTGACTCACAGGGTGCAGCAGACCTCTCCTATCTCCCCACTGCTCCCCTCAGCAGTGTATTTCAGTAGATCCGCCTGTTCTGCTCCCTCGTATGTCTCTGGTGAGTCCTCTTACCTCCTGCACGTCTTGTATGCATAGTTAAATAAATCCTAAAAACAAACAAAAAAAGTCCTGTGGGATACTGTCTCCCAAAGCCAAAATTTTCCTTATTACAAAATAATTTTGATGACCTTGTCCCTTTTGACTTTACTCAAGCAATAAGGGAGTCCTTTAGTTCTTCTTTTTTTTAAATAAAATTGAGAGTTTATTTATTTGTGGAGAAGAACTGGGGTACAGGCCTGAGGGGTGGGGGTGAGAGGGTTCACCAGAGACAGAGTGTGGAGCAGAACGGTGGATCCAGTGAAACACACTGCTGAGGGGAGCAGTGGGGAGACAGGAGAGGTCTGCCGTGCCATGTGGGTCAGCTCCCTGGCCTGGCACTGAACTCGTGCTGTGGTGGCTGTGGGTAGCTTCACAGCGCTGTGCTTAATCCCCTTGTGCCACCAGGGAGGCCCTGGGAGTCTTTTCTTGACTGGGCTTCCATATTACATTCCTTATGGACTTTCACTAGAACTTGTTAACCTGGACCACTGCTCATCCGGGTCAGTCAGCGACCCCCAGGGCCCAGCCTACAGGAAACGTCTGAGTGCTGTTTCTCCTAGTAATGGGATTTGTAGGCTGTTGCTCATTTCCTCTGAATTAAGCTACTAGTCTCCTTTAGCTGGTCCTGGGGTCCTTTCCTTCAGCTGCCACTCTTCCTGTTTGCTTGATAGTTCTTTTCTTTTTTCCCTTCCCATTGAATAGATGGTCATTAATTCTTCCTCTAGCCCCTTCATTCTTTTCTTGAGCCTACATTTTGTTTTCAAAGCAAATAAACTAAACGCAACTCTCAGGCCGCACCCCTTACCTCTCTCTCTTAGCCTAGCTCAGCATTTCCCTTCTTTCTTTTGTGTGAAGATGGAACCCTCCCTCTACAGTAACAACCTCTCTCTTGCCCAGAGAGGGGCCTGGTTATCACCCCCTACAGAGGTTAGAGCGATTTGACCACATTAACGCTTCCACCCCTGGGTGAATGGTTTTCTTTTGGGCATGCATGTTTTGTTTTTGCTCACAGAGTCACTTAGATTGTGGGTATTGAGCAGGGAAGGTCATGCTATCGGTTCTGAAAATGCAGAGAGGAGAGGTGGCATGGAAGCTTGGTGCAGTCAATGTCATGACGCTACCGATAGGATACAGATGTGTGCATCCAGAAAGACTTAAGTTGAAGCTACAGCCAAGGAAGTGCAAATCCCTCCCATCTTAGGCGGATAACACTGTTGAGGATTCCGTCTCTATTCCTGATATTGTGCTGAGCAGGTGTGAATCACATCTGCTCTCCTACCCACAAGTGTGGGCCTGGTGAAGTGAAATCCCACTCGTACATGAGCTTAGGCCTGAGAAGAAGGGGCTTGCCTTGCAGGTGCAGGTTGAGAGTGGCCAGAATTCTGTCTGACCCTAGAGCCCGAGTTCATGGCTACTCCATGCAATGCATTTATGAAATATGTTACCCCAAAGACATGGGTGGAGACAGAAAATATGAATGGGTTATTTGGGAAGTTGGGTATACTTGCCGGGAAGGCCGGTAAAAGGGGCTGAGACAGCTAGATGTTGTTTTCTGGGGACATGTTCCTTTAAGTCTTTTCACCTTATGATCTGGACTCTGACTCATCTGATTGGTAAGGTTGATTTCCAGGTAGAAACTGCCAGTTGGTAGAAGGAAGCTGTTACATTTGGTCTCTTGCTAGATACTGGTTGGTGCAGACAGGAAGTGTATGTTAAACAACAGTAATGATACAGATTCCATTAGCTGTCGAGGCTGTACCTCAGGAGACCCAGACTTGTTGCGCCTTTATACACCTGAGTCCAAATGTTTTAAAAAAGGAAGGAGGGCATGGCAGTTTGGCATCGTATTTAACTAGGAAAGGCAGAATCCCTGAATCCCTGCTTTGGTTAGTGATTGCCTTGCTTCCTGGTTATTTCTATGTAACTGTACCAAGAGCAGTTTCCTTGAAATTGTGAACGAAACCAGTCTTTACTGGTTTCCTCCCTATGTGGAAGGAGCTAGAGTCACCTCTTTGTGGTCAGAGGGAAGGGGCTCAGGCATGAATTTAGATCAATGAATCTCTTTTGGTTTCAACCAACGCAGAATAGTTGTGTCTATGCTTCAGTTACGTCCCATGGTGCCAAGCTGAAGCCATGGGAATACATGGTATCAATGTCGAGTGGCAAGTTATTCTTTTACACTAATTTACCTCCTCCGATCCCATAGGGAGGGATGATGAGAAGGCTGAATCTGAAGAGCCAGTGGTAGCAGAATGGGAAAGAATCCAGGAATTCTTTTGCAGTGGGTGTGCAGAGGTAACCTTTCTGTCATTGCTGCATCAAGCAGAGTCACCCCAAGTTTTGGACTTACTTCCTGAGTTCACACTTATTTGCTATTTGAAAGAAATAGCCTCAAAGACTGAGCAAAATGAAAGAGAGAACCTGGATACAGTGTTTGCTCAGATCAATTCAACAGATATATTTTTGATTGATTGTTATTGTTTAAGATACTGTGCTAGGTCGAACTGGAGAGAAATTCATCCTGATCTATGATTCTACTTAGTTTCTAGCTTCAGGTTTATCTCCTGCAGAAAGGAGAGATGGACATCCATTCACCAGGGTGTCATGGAAATGAAGCAAAGAGATGTTGTGTGTCTCTGTGTGTGTGTCTACGCATATGTGTGTAGATGTGTGCGTGTCTACCCACATGCTTTGGGCCAAGCTCACCGTTCATTTATTCAGGAAATATTTATTGACTGCACTTCTGTCTAGGTTTGAGACACGGTGCCATAGTCAGCTTGCCATAAACATACCTTTGCTTCACTTTCCATTCCCTCCAGCCCTTGCGGAGCTTATCTAGTAAAGATAAGGAAAGGCCAGAAATGTGTAGAATACAAGGTAGAATCCTTTCTATGCTCCCAGGAGATTCTAGCACTTGGGAGAGCCTGTGGCTGAGAGAGAGCAGGCACGTTTTTGCAAGTATCAACATGACATTAGGGTAGATGAGGAAATCATGTTCTAGATCCAGTGTAGGTATGTAGAAGGAATCTTGACTTCAAACATCTAGGGGCAGCAACAGAATGTTAATGGAGGTTGAACAATTCCTTAGAAGAACAAGAGAGAAAATGCCTGAACCACATATGTGGAATGTCAGACACCTTAACCTGTGTTTTGTAAGGGCTCCTTTCTTCTACCACGCTGGAGAGTGTACTTATTTTTAATGGTCACCCTAAGCTAGTACATAGAAAAAAAATCATATCTCATACCTTTAGGTGTTTTTTGGATTGTGGAAACTCCAGGAAAGCTGGAGGTTAATAGTTAAACAGCTCTATCATATCAACCAGGTTTATAGGCACACTGTGATTATAGACGCAAGCTGTTAGCTCAATAATCAACATCTCCGAGGTCAGAGAATATTTTCCAGAGTATTGGCCACAGCTGCAGTTTTCATTTTTTTTTATAACCTGCCAGCCTGCCTTTTCCATTTCTTAGTGCTTTTTCCTTTTCTAGAATCATCTGAAGTCAGCTAAAGAGGAAGAAAACTGTTTAATATGCTTCTGAATTCTTGCTTCACTGACCATAAGAGTGGACCTCCAGATGGCTCTTTGTTTCTAACTTACTTTCTGAAGCATTGCTATTGGACATTGGCAAGGGAGTTATTATATATATTTGTGTGTGTATGTTTTCATTTCAGAAAAATTCCATTTGAAAGGTAAACATTGAATGCCATTAATAGATTCAATTAATTTTTCTTCTTTCATGATCTTGGTTTCAAAAACATGGTGACCTACAGCTCTGGAGCTCACAATAGTCTGCTTCTTTGTGCAGCCAGTACTTAGTCACTTTTTTTCTCCTCAGTGACTTCATTCAACTCAAGGCCAGTGGAGTGGGGAGGTAGGGGACTGAATCACCCCTAGTCTGTCAGGGGGGCAAACCACAGGTCAATTTTTGCCCCTCTTGCCACGTAATTACGAGCGCACCATTCCAGCCAGGTGGCTAGAACCTGCCAGCTCTACCCATTCAGGCCAGTGGCTACCAGGTCTTCTTGCTTGAGACTTTGTTTCTGAGTGAGTTTTTACTTTTCTGGATAAAGTAGGAAAACATGCAGATTTTACTTGGAAATTGATTGAAGAATGAGATTGAGTCATTTTGGTACATTAAGGTTCTAATGACTTTTTGCATCCAGATTTCACTTTTTTCCCCTGAGGTAACACATCTAAGGAGAATACCTACAGCTAGTCAAGTTGGTGGGGTAGGAGTGGGGGTGGACTGCTAAGAGGGGTTGTAAGGGTCCCTATATTTCTTGGCTGCATTGAACCAGCAATTAAATAATCTGTGTCTTGCACAGTGCTAGGCGAATATAAAGATGGATCGGATTCAATCTCTACTTTCAAGTTGCTCAGTCAAGTACTATGACTTAGTTTGCTAGGGTTGCCATGACAAAGTATTACAAATTGGGTGACTTACTATAGAAGTTGATGGTCTCCCGGTTCTGGAGGCCAGAGCCTAAGATCAGGTGTTGCAGAATCAGTCCCTCCTGCGACACCCCTCACTGACGAATGAGGGAGAATCTATCGCAGGCTGTTCTCCTAAGCTTCCCCATCGTTGGCTGTCTTTGACATTGGTTTGTAGATGCGTCGTGCAGATCTCCGTCTTCATGTTCGGATGACTTTCTCTTTCCGTGTATATGTGCCTGTGTGCAAATTGCTCCTTTTTACTACCATATCATTTTGGATTGTATCATTTCATCTTATCTCACGTGGAGGCACTATTCATTGGATATGCAATCAATGAATATTCAAAGGTCCCATGTTAAGGTACTGGGGGGTAAGTCTACAACAGGGTGGTGGGGACGGAGTCAGTCACAGTTGAAGTCAAGCACACCAGCAAGCTAGTGCTGAAGTTTTGGTATGTACATAGCATGAACATTTTGGTACAAGATGCAGCTAGGATACTGCTTCAGGAGAATGACAGCCTGGGGAGACCAAGAGAGCCAGTTCATAGAGGGAGGTGTTAACTTGGTAGAATGGAACTTTAGGTATAGTGCTTCTCAAGAGAATAAGCCAGTGAAGTTAAACGTTGGCCATCTGGACCTGAAGCAGTTTACCTGCTCACTCTTCTGATCTCGTGAATGACAAACTGGCTGCATCTAGACTGAGGGGTATAGTTAGAACAGGCACACACATGTGTATGCCCACACACACACATTCACACATGCACACACACCATTGCTGTTTGGGTTCCCAAAACCTAATTAGTGTTTAGTGGTAATGAACTTGCTGAATGCTCTCTGGGCTTGTCACGAGCAGTGGTGGTACAGGGATATAGAGGTGCAACCTGAAGCCAGGGGAAGGGACTCCTGCTTGTAACAAATGGTTTTAGTCCTAATGGAACAAAGCTTAAGAGGGAATGGGAGTGAGTAAGAACCAAGGATCTGTAGCCAGGCGAAACTTATTTTTAGAAAAGGCCTTAAGCCTTAAAAAAAAAAAAAAATAGCTACTCAAGTGTTAGCAAGCTCTTACAATATTGATGATTAAGAAAAGATCTTTTCAGCTGTGTGCATACTTATTAGAGTTAATAGGCAGCTTTATCTTCTTTATATGGGCTGAGTTTGGTTAGTGCAAAGTGATGTATAAAAAACCAGGATGAGCTTGAGTAAAAGGTTTCATCCTTCCTTGAAGGATGAAACTGTCAGGACATGTTGTACAAGGTAGTTGGGTGGAAGGTCAAAGGGAAGGAACTTTCCCAGTTTAGAACGGACCTCCATCATCTGCCACATCGTCTGGCCAGGGTGTACTTCGTCTTGCCATGCTGCGAGGCAAACAAGAAAAGGATGCTGGGCAGTTAGACAACTCAACGCTGGTCCTGGGACAGCGGACTCCCCTCACAGAAGCACAGGTGGGCAGCAAAAGAGAGCTGGAAAGACGGAAGTAATGAGCAGGGAGGCAATTTGGAAAACAGCAAAGAGAGAGCCAAAGTGTTCACGAAGCCAGGGTGTAGGACCCAGGCATGTTTTATTCCATGTCCGCTGTGCATGCAATGAGTATCCACCGGACCTGTTTCTTTCAGCTTCAGAAGAGTCTTGGTTCACCAGACAATTGTGTGATGACGCACTCAGAGGAAGCCCGGGGAGCTTGGGTGTCGGAACACAGGCAGGAAAGGAGCAACAGAAGCTCGTTTGGGGCTTGTTTGAAACTAGCCCAGACTTATCTCCATGCTGAGTCCCTGCACAGGGCACGCTAAGTGAGCCCCACAGAGGCAGAGGAAAACAGGAAACAGTGAATCAGCTGGATCGTCAGGCCACTGGGTTTAAGACTCAAACCTACTATTGGTTTCCCTGCGCAGGTTAGGAGGTGAACAAGGTTCCTGGTGAAAAAGTGGCCCTTAGAGTTCACTGTCCAGTTCCCAGGTGAAGCGGAAAGGGGACATGGAAGTATTGGGGGCAGCTCCTGGGCTGTTCTGTTGTGAGCCCCATGGGGGCCTGTGGAACTCAGTCCACGCCCAGGCAAGGGCATTGTTAAGAACCTGTCCAGTTTCTGTTCCCTGTGATCAGCATATCCATTGATGCGAATCTACTCTGGTATTGCAAGTGATTTTCTTTTCTTAATAGTTATTTTATTTGTTTATGCATGCAAGAGTAGGGTACAGGCCAGAGGTGTGGAGGAGGTGAGAGGATTCACCAAAGACAGAGTGGGGAGCAGAACAGACGGAACCACTGAAATACACTGCTGAGGGGGAGCAGTGGGGAGACAGGAGAGGTCTGCTGCGCCACGTGGGTCTCATCTTGCGGAAAGCTTCATAGTGCTGTGCTTTAACCTGTTGAGCCACCAGAGAGGGCTCAGGTGGCATGTTGTATTATTTTAAAATGTTCATGCCATTCATAATGATCTTGGTTTTAAGGAAGGAGATGCCCCATCTCAGAGCCTCATACTCTGAGTGAGGAGAAGAGGGCCAGACAATGTACCCCAACCTTTGTGCTGTGGCTGTTTGCCTTTTTAAAGAGGATGCTAGAATGGTGAAAAAAGAGCATGGGCCCTCCCTGGTGGTACAGTGGGTTAGGACACAGCACTGCAAACTAGTCACAGCCGCTCCAGTGTGGGTTTGATTCTTGGCCAGGGAGCTGACCCACATGGTGTGGCAGACCTCTCCTGTCCCATCCGCTGCTCCCCTCAGCAGTGTGTTTCAGTTTGCCTATTCTGCTCCCCACTCTGTGTCTGGTGAATCCTCTCAGTGCTCCTGCCCCTCTGGCCTGTACCCCAGTTCTGTATGCACAAATAAATAAATCCTAAAAAGAAGAGCAGTTATGTCCTTTGGTGAACCAATTGAGTCCATGTCCTGGACAACACAGGGGTGGAACGGGTGTTCTCACCAGTGGGCAAAGGTAGGCTCTTTGATGATGTGACTGTCACCCAAGTGTGTGTAGACTGTGGGCAATGCAGATCTAGCCAGACATCAAGAGAAGAGTTTAGAATCATGGAATATTATGTGGAGCAGGGACCTTAAAAAACACCTGGTCTGAACACCTCCTTTTATAGATGAAGCAATTATAACCAACAGGAGTCAAATACCTGAAAGACCAGGCAGTAGTGAGTGAGTCTGGAGGTCAGATCGCCTGGCACCCATTCCTGAGCATCCCAAGGGCATCTTGATGCTGGACTAACCGTTGACATTTCAGGAAGTTTTCAACTCTTCCTGCAAAGACGGAAACTCACTCTTAACACTTCAAAATACAAGATACACAGGAGCACTGGTATGGTGGATACAAGGCCTTGTTTATGCAGTTAGCCATCAGGTGACCGATGGGCTGTCCCCTCACCCACAACATCCATCCATTCACCCACCCACCCATCCATCCATTTATCCACCCATCCATCCATCCATCCATCCATCCATCCATCCATCCATCCATCCATCCATCCATCCATCCATCCATCCATCCATCCATCCATCCATCCATCCACCCACTCACCCTCCCATCCATCCATCCATCCACCTACACACCCACCCACCCATCCACCCACCCATCCATTCTCTGAGCCTTTTTTGTTAGATGCTTCTTGATTTGTCACGCTGGACATCAGGAGCATGCAGAGAGCTGGTTTGTACTTGCAAGGAGCTCACATGCTACTGGGGGCAGTTGTGATTTAACAATAGTTTAGAGGAAAATGATTAACTCCTTGAACCTTGGAAAGTGAGTGGGGTTCAGGAGTCCAAGCTTCTCAGCTCTGGCCTGCAGGGCAGTGTGAAATGGCACAAATATCCAGGCCATCCTCAAGCTCTGGGTGGGTGTCGAGTCGGGTATCGTCTAGTGGAGCCATGAGATGAGGTGGGCGAAAGATGCCGGGGCCAAGGTTTGGAAGACCATGCAATTCAGGTGCCACCTTCCCCTGATGCAGAGATACAGCAGGCAGTACTCCTGATGGAGGTTTCTTCCAGCCGCTAGATTAATATAATTTTGTATTTTAGACTCAGCTATGCATCTACGTCCCTTAGCAACAGGTCTTGTTAATATTCTGAGCTCAGTGTGAAATGGAGAGCCAAGCTGGCATTGGCGAGCTTTCCTTTGGCATGTCTTTGACTAAGTTTATCGGTTAGGACAAAATACATATCAGTCTTTGCCGGGAAGAGCCTTTACGTGGCTTGATTGACCCTGAACGTAGCTTCTTGAACTACCGTTTGATGACTCAACTCATTATGACATTTTGTTGGCATATCACACACTTGCACTTGTGTCTGTTCCATAGGGTGTGCCTTGAGGTCTGATAATATGGTTTTCATTCACATGGGCATGCTTCCTGCCCTGCTGGGTAGCTAACTAACTTGACATTCCTGCCTGCCAAGTCCCAGGAGCTGCCGTGCTTCCTCCATAAGGTCGAGTGAATGCAACTCGCTTTTGAGTGTCTGCCATCTGGATGTTTTACACAATGGGCACCCCAGCCCCTGGGTTCTAACTGTCCAAACCTGATCTCGGAAAGAGGAGAATGTTCCCTGGGTCCAGAGTCTAACAAAAGTGTTGGCGGGAGTGCCTAGGTAATAGCAGAGGCTAAGGCAACCTCACGGGGCCTTTTTCATATTTCATTTTAATTTTCTTTCAACTTTATTTATGCATACAAGAGCTGGAGTGTAGGCCAGGGGTGTGTGGGTTGAGAAGATTCACCAGGGACAGAATGGGGAGCAGAACAGGTGGCTCTACTGAAATCCACTGCTGAGGGAAACAGGAGGTGGGGCAGGAGAGGTCTGCTGTGCCGTGCGGGTCACCTCCCTGGCCAGGGATTGAACTCAGGCCATATGTAGCAGTGATACTGTGATAGTGCTCAACCCTAACCCCTAGACCACCAGGGAGGTCCTATTCAACTTTTTTTTTAAGATTTATTTATTTATTCATACAGAACTGGGGTACAGGCCAGAGATGTGGAGGGTGAGAGAATTCACCAGAGACAGAGTGGGGAGCAGAACAGGCATATCGACGAAGTACACTGCTGAGGGGAGCAGCAGGCGGGTCAGGAGAGGTCTGCCATGCCATGTGGGTTTCCTCCAGGGGATCGAACTCATGCAGAAGTGGCTTAAGCTTCTTAGTGCTGTGCTTTAACCTGCTGTGCCCCCAGGGAGGGCCCCTGTTCAACTCTTTAAAACTCAACATTGCGGGCCCTCCCTGGGGGCGCAGCGGGTTAAAGCACAGCACTAAGATGCTAGTCACTTCCGCATGAGTTTGATCCCCGCCAGCCACGGAGGTGACCACATGGCCTGGCAGACCTCTCCTGACCAGCCCGCTGCTCCCCTCAGCAGTGTACTTCATCAGTCATCCTGCTCTGGTCCCCACTCTGTCTCTGGTGAATCCTCTCTGCGCCCCTGCACATCTGGCCTGTTTGGTATACGTAAGTAAATAAATCTTAATAAAAAAAAAATTAAAACAAACACACAAAAAAACCCCTCAACATTGCCTAAGTCCATAGGCACAGACTTAGGTCGTGCTGCACCTCATACTGACCAAAGGAAAAACATTAGCTAGTTATCTGTATTCTTGACGACATTTGTGATCTTCTCTACCTCATCTAAGCTCCTTGTAACTCAGTCACTGTTGCCTCTCATTCCAAAGAAAGGCTGATTTGAGGTGGAAGAAACAATGAGACTGAAGCATGTGGCACATGGAGACACAGCACAGCTGCAGGAGCGGGACGCTAGGAAGGGTGAACACGTCAGATGCAGAGTACCAAGTACTTTGCGTTTCTTCCTCTCCACTTGGGTGTCAGAAAGCTATCCAGGCCTGTACTGCTTCTGGTAGAAGTTTGGGGGCAACTGGCTCTTTATACCATGCTCTAAAAGTAACCTAAATTTATAAAGAACTGGCCTCTTCTTTGTTTCCCAGAGTGCACTTCTCCATTTTCACTCTGCTAAGAATAAAAGGTAAATAATGGAGGCTGACGAAGAACTTTGCTCTTTATGTAAGAGTTGTAAACACGAGGACACTTAGCCAAGAAAGGCGATAAAGACTTCAAAAGTGGACAAAGTCAGCTGGGTTAGTTCTGATGTTCCTGAAAGAGAAAGAAAGAAAGGAAGGAAGGAAGGAAGGAAGGAAGGAAGGAAGGAAGG
>NW_004567139.1:4204093-4224784 GCF_000260355.1 Condylura cristata
GGGAGGGAGGGAGGGAGGGAGGGAGGAAGGAAGGAAGAAAGACAGCTAGAGTCTATTCCAATCATTTGGAATTGATTTAACAGAAAAAAATAGATGTGCTGTTAGCGGTGTTAGATTGTTAGACTGCAAACAACACTTTTAAATAAGTGAACAGCTGCTTCACTTCTCTGTCCTCTCAAGAGATCTAGTTCTGGAAAGAGAACAAATTTGCAAATTAGCAAATCTCATGTCAATTCCATCTTTTCCCCCAGAGCTGGAGCCACCGAGCCTCACTCCCTCCGAGACCATCGCCCTTTGGTTCTCTTCTTTTTTGTCTGTTGGATGTCCTAGGTATCAGTCTTAAAATGATAAATGATGGGAAAATGCTCTCATTTGTTTATTTTACTATTTATTTATTTAAAGATTTATTTATTTATGCATGCAAGAACTGGGGTACAGTCCAGAGGTGTGGGGAGTGAGAGGATTCACCAGAGGCAGAGTGGGGAGCAGAACAGGCAGATCGACGGAGTACACTGCTGAGGGGAGCAGCGGGGAGACTGGAGAGGTCTGCTGTGCCCTGTGGGTCAGCTCCCTGGCAAGGGATCGAACTGGTGCTGCAGTGGTTTCAGAGAGCTTCATAGTGCTACATTTTAACTGTTGAGCCTCTAGGGAGGACCCATATGTTTGTGTTATCATAGGGCCTTTACAGTAACTGTTCAGCGTATGTTTACTGAAGTGAATGGAGCAAGCTTTTGTTCTGGTTAATTCTAATTGCAAAGAATTTTGAGACACATTTCCCCCTCTTGTTTACTGTTTTACTCTAAGAACCAGGCTGAGTGCCTGGCTCATAGTAGGAGTTGAGTAAATATCTTTGGAATCCATTCTTTGAAGCAAGCATAGAGGGTTAACCATACATAGTCCTAAACTGGACTAAAGGATCTTTGGTGACTTTATCCTCTCTTTAATTTTCCTTCTCACTGCTCAAATAAGAACTTCTTCCCCACCGGCAGAATCTTCACGCACCTATTTATAGATGTATATATTTTTATTGTGGTAATGCATACATAACCTAAAAATCACCACTGAAATAAATCGCCAGTATACAGTTGAATGGCGTTTAGTTTATTTACAAGTTCATGCAACCATTTTGCAATCTGCTTCCAGAACATTTTCATCCCCACAGAAGGAACTCTGTCCCCCGACTATTTGTCACTCCCTGACCCCCATCCCCTGCAACCCTAGTTCTTGGCAATCAAAATCCACTTTCTGACTCTCTGGATTTTCCTGTGCTCGATACTTCCTGTGGATGGAATTACACCATATATGGTATTTGCACCTTTTCCCCCACCTAGCATAATGTCTCAAAGTTGATCCGTGTTGTAGCAGGTCCCTATACTCATTTATTTTCTTTAATGGCTGAATCATATCCCAGTGCATGAACAGATCCCATTTTTTTCTTCTTTATATTTCTCATCAACTGTGGTGTCTAGAGAACAACTTAAAAGGTAGTGGATAAATGACATATAAATGGAGCTAATAGAACTTAATTAAATCTCATCCAAGAAAATTTGCATTGTTCACGTAGAGAACAGTTTAAAACAAAGTCATATATCTTTCTCCCTCTATCCGCCCCCCTCCGTGGATAGAAGAACTGGGGTGTCAGCCAGAGGTAGGGGATCAGAGGACACACCAGCGACAAAGTGGGGAGCAGAACAGGCAGATGTACTGAAACACACTGCTGAGGGGAGCAGGGGGAGACAAGAGAGGTCTGTTGTGCTGTGTGGGTCACTCCCTGGCCAGGGATCGAACTCAGGCCTTTGAGGTGATCGTGCTGAGACTTAACCCTTAGACCTCCAGAGAGGCCTCTTTCTTTTTTGAAACTGATAACATTTCTCATGGTGAATCTCAGGGATGAGGAGACATTTCCAAGGGGTCGGGGGACTTGTCAGCACCCCTGGGTACATTTTCAGGAACATCTGTCTCGGGAAGCCAGGCCGCCTGGTAGCTGTGGGACTGGGGACCGAGCTGCTTAGCAGATGTTCACAGAAGCGTGGGTCCTGCTTAGTTGTTAGTAGAGGTGGGGCCTTCATCCCCTGGGGCTGATGTTTTCTGCTTGCTGATTTTGTGTCTCTGAAGCACTTCCTCTGCTAAACTTTGCGTGTTTTATCTCAGTTTGACCATCACCAAAACTGCCTGGACTAGGTATGATTTTTATCTCCATTTTATAAATGAGGAGTCTGTACTGAGGAGATGTGGGAAGACTAAATACTTACAGCTGAAGTTTCACTCTTCATAAATTATGGGAGCAGATCCCACACCCATTCCAAACTGTCCTTAGCCAGAACTCGAAGCCACGCTACAGTGGGTGGCCACGCTACAGTGGGTGGAGGTTGGAAAACTATGTCCAATGCTGTGTTTTTCTACAGCCCACGAGCTAAAATGTTTTATACATTTTCAAATGGTTTTTAAAAATCACGACATAGTTCATGGCTTGTGAACACTAGATGGAGTTCAAGTTTCTGTGTCTATAAATAAAGTTTTATTGGAACACACTGACACTAGGTTACATTTATCACTGCTTTTGTGCTGTGATGAGCAGAGTTGAGGGGCCTCCCTGGTGGCCTTGGGGCCAAGTCTTAGCACTATCACTGCCAAGGCCTGAGTTCGATCCCTGGCCAGGGAGTGACCCACAGGACACAGCAGACTTCTGTCTGGTGCTCCACTCCCACCAGCATTGTTTCCAGTAGATCTCCCTGTTCTGCTTCCCACCCTGTCTTTGGTGAAAACTCTCACTGCCCATGCCCACCTCTGGCCTGTGCCCAAGACTAGGTCCCCAGCTCTGAACATCCATCTGTCTCTTCCCCTAGCCTTCCAGTGACTCATCTGTTCTGATGATAACAAGGTACCACTTTTTAGGCATCCATGATCTTCAGCTCTCAGTGGGCTAGTGCAGAAGGCTGAGAGAAAATGTATGTAAAGTCAGGTTTATTATTTCCATTTAATGATGTGAGCATTGAAGTCTAGGGGAGGTCAAATGACTTCGTTCAGTCATCAGCTGGTACCTTGTGATACCAGAGTTTGAACCCGTATTTTCCATCTCAGCGCCATTACTGGTCTTGACTGATGGCGTCTTTACCCTGTGTCGATCTAAATTTACCCCTCCTCCTCTGTGTGCCCTCTTTATTCCCATCCCTCACCCCTTCTAGTGGTCTTTTTGTATTAAGCTCACACCTGGAGAACAGTCCCTTGAGCCAGCTCTTTTAGTGCCCTTACCTGCCAGCCCCTCCCCCATCCCTACCCCATGTGTGTTTCCTCTCCTCTGGGTGGGACAGTGGCCTTCCCGGGGTGTCATCACCACCCTTCTCTCTGAACTTCCCCATCTGGTGTCTACTTTCTGTACATGTGTGAGGCTGGTCTTATGACTCACTTGACTTTCTTCTTTTATCATTTCCTTTCTCGTTAGAAAACTCCTGCTAGCCATTCTTGTAGGGCAGCCATCTGGCAGTAGGCTCTCAGCTTTCTTTTATCTGAAAATGTCTTGCTTTCACCTTCATCCCCTGTGGGTAGTTTCTCTGCACAGAGAACCCCATGTTGATTGTTTTCTTTTAGCACTTGAAAAATATTGTGCTATTTCTTTTTCTCTTCTGTTGTTCCTGATCAGAAATCTGTTGTTTCAACTTGTTGCTTCCTTTATGAACTTGCTTGAACTTAGAATCGCAGCATTGTAGACTGGTATTGGAAGGAGCCATAGAGATTATGCAGCTGCTTCTACTTGACCAATTGTCTTCTGTGAAGTTTTCCAATCTGTCTGTGGCAGTGCTTGAACGTACTGTCTGTATGTCATGTGAACGTCCTCTGAACCACATGTCCTTTCTTGTATGATTCACCATCCAAAGGACAAGCGTCAGGACTAAAGAGAGAAAGATGACTAACAACCACTTTGAGGCACTTGCCCTTGGGACTGAGTAGCTCTTAGATATTGCTTGCCTTAACCTCATCCTGATCCCTTAAGACATTCACCTACCCTACAAAATCACATTGGGGTTGGGGGTGGAGGGTGACTGAGATTCTCAAAACAATGATAGTAAAAGGTCCCAGTGGAGGTTCCACCAGTGCAAGAGACATAGGATTAATTTAGGGAGCATTAGAAAAATTTCACAATGGAGGAGCTAGGTTTTGAAGGATGAATAAAAGTTCACCATTAAGGGGAACACATTTAAGCCATGCAAAGGGCCTAGACCCTCCCTGGTGGCACAATGGGTTAAAGCGCAACACTATGAAGCTATCAGTAGCCACAGCCCAGCTCGATTCCCGGCCAGAGAGTAGCCCACAGGGCTCAGCAGACCTCTTCTGTCCTGCCCACTGCTTCCCTCAGCAGTGCATTTCAGTCAATCTGCCTGAACTCTGTCTCTCGTGAATCTGCTCACCCCCCCACCCCCCGACATTCCACACCTCTGGTCTGTACCCCAATTCTTGTATGCATAAATAAATAAATCTTAAAGCAAGCCTAGGAAGTATGGGTATGCATGTCTCTCATGTGACATAAGTTTGTTGATAAATGAGGAGTGTCTGGGCACATTGCTTCTGGTGAATTGCAAGACAGAAGGTGAGCGAGGGAGTGCTTACAACTCAGATTTTTGAAAACTAAAATGTCCATTTTAAACTAAAATGTTCTTCCAGTACCCCGTTCTACTTCCACATAAAAGATCTGAATACAGTTGGCCCTAACCACTTAGACAGTCCAACTATCTAGGTTGATCCTTCTGCACCATCGGACTGGATTTTGATTACTTTCAGTACCACCCCTCTTCCGCTCTAAACCGATACTTCGCTGTGGACGCACATTGTGAACAGAAAGGTGGACGAGGATCGTAGGCTGAGTGCCCCTCAGCGGGAAGTTACCAGTGCAGCAAGGTGCTATGCTGGTCCTAGTTGATTTCTTAGCGTTGATGGTGATTTCTGAAACAATGGGTATTCTTTGTCACAAGGTACAAAAGCTGACTTTAGCTAATCTTGCAAAGAAAGGAATCCACGGAAAGAATCCGGGATAGCTCCTGCAAACCACCCAGGGACGTAGAATCCAAGGCAAGTGAGTTTAAACAAAGCCCCGCAATACAGTAGAGAAGGGAGCTGCCTGTCCCAGTGGGTCCAGAGACACACACAGAAGCATGCTTCGCCATTACTGGACGTGGGGTGTGACTGTCATCAGGACTGCTGCCAGGGAAGCTTCTGGATAGAGCTTTACTGCCACTGTCTGCTGCCGACAAGGATCTGTGCTGACCCTGCTTGTTTATGTGTCCAGGGAGTGACTCCAGATCCATGGTGGCGGCCCCGGGTCCACACTGCAGCTGCAGAACTCCCCGGGAAAGTCAGACACGAGCAGTTGTGTCTTCTGTAACGTCAGGCAGCCTGTGCTTCGTGAGAGGGATGGTTCTCCAGACACAGGACGGGGCTTCCGGTGCCAAGTGGAGGACAAATGTTCGCCACACTGTCCAAGCTGGCTTTGCTGTGCTTGCTGTCATCTCTCTTTACTTCCCGAGATTGACTTTCCCAAGCTGGAGTATAAAGAGGTCAATGTGTCTCATTGAATAAGCAGCCATGAGAAATAAAACTATCGTGTGGATTCTAGCAATCTGACCGTGATGCATAAAATGCACCCAAAGTGTATTTGCATTAGGAAAATATTTTTGTGTCTCTGAGATAGAGGAAGGAAACTTTACTCGGGGAAGTGAAGCAATGGAGAGAAAAGTCTTGAGTCCTTAGATTACTTAGTGACCTCAAAAACAAAAGAGCTGGCTCAGCCTTAGCTCGCCCTGTCTGTCAGGGGGCTAATTCTAGTTCACTCAACAAAAGCCAAGTTTTACATGGGGGTAGCATTGCCTTGGTTTGTGAGTGATGTTCAGAGACCGCAGGTACAATCATAAACGAAAGCTTGGTTTGCCCTTGTTTGAAACCTGATGAAGTGGAAAAGATATTTTCTTGTTTCACAGGTAGAAACTGTTGTTTGTTTACCTGAAGTCACTTCTTTGGGGGTCATGGGAGGTCTGGGATTCCCCATTGCTCTCAATAAGAGTTCTTACTGCAGCAAGGTTATTTTCCTGTAAGAATGTCCTTTCCCTTGGGTAACAAATGAATTTTCGGTTAAAACCCACATGTCAAAAAGAGTGTTATGCGTCACGGTCAGATTGCTAGAATTCACATGACAGTTTTATTTCTTATGGCTGCTTATTCGATGAGCCACGTTCACCTCTTTATACTCTGACTTGAGAAAGTCAATCTCGGGAAGTTCTCTCTTCCTTCTTTTGAGAGATTTCTACCTTCCACGTTAGTGTGAAATGTTTCCAATCTGTGTTTTAGTTCCTGTGTATTTCAGGGCCTGTCACATGGCATAAGAAATCAGGTATGAACACACCTAAGGAGTTGAGTGGTGTTTCTTTTCACCCTGTAACAAAGGTATTTTGGGTCTGTCCCACCTTGCCTTCTCAGAGGCTGCCTCCGCAGGCTGTCGGTGATGGATCGGCTTTCATCGCTTCAGTGTCTGCTGGGGATTCATGGAGACTGGGTGGGGGAGGCTTTGCCAGTGAATATCAAGTTTATATACTTGACGGTTTACTGCTAAGCGATGGAACTCTAGTGTTCTCCAAGGAATGAGAACACGGCATAAGGATACAGCTAGAATTTTACATTAGTCAACAAGATTTTTGGGTGACGCACAGGAAACCTAAACTATCCCGAGGGCGAAGAGATTGAGTTGCTGAAAGGAGAATCGTGTTCCGTGGGCTAAACCAGCAGCAGCAGCACTGGCGAAGCCAGCGATTCTCTGCACCAGAGTCTCTCCCCCAGTGTTTGTAAGCTGAGCGGTGCCAGCTGTCAACTCACTGTTGCTCCTCAGCTCACCGAGTAGGAAGGGGAGGAACCCCAAGTTCAAGGAGGTTGAGTAACTGTCTCTGCAGTCAGGGAGGTAGTTAATAGCAGGGTGGGGTGCAGAGTTAGCCCACCAGCCTTGCAGGGCCACTCTGCCTACTCACCTCTTTTCTCCACTCTCTTTGGGGTTCCTCTTCTGTCCTCCCCACAAATCTGTCAGCGCCTGCTCCCCCTTTGACAGCGACTGCGTTTTGAGCTTGGTGAGGAACAGGTACTGAAAATGCAATTGCCAGACTGAGCAATGATTTTATTTAAAAAAAAGAGAGAGAGCGAGAGAGAGAGAGATGGAATTAAAGCATTCAGTGAAGTAAACATTGAACTGGATTACTTTTAGCAGGTTGGCTGGTGTGGGTGATTTGTGTTAACTTCGTGTGTTATTGTAATCTTTGTTTCCTACATGCAAGAGGGAGGTTTAGAAAATGGAATTTGATGACAGCTGGAAGGCTGTTTAGTATATACAGGTTGAGACTGGGAAAGGGAGGCCGGGGCAAGACAGGTTTAGAACAACTTTCATCTGGGGACTTTGAGGGGGGCTTCTGAGGGTGAGGCTTGCTAACTAGAAGGGGTTCCCTGAAGAGAGGCATCACAGAATTCTTTCTTTTAAGCATTTACTTATCACCAGTCACTGCTACCTGAGCTTTATCCCTGGCCAGGGAGTGACCCACATGACACAACAGATCTCCCCGCTGCTCCCCTCAGCAGTGTATTCAGTGGATCTACCTGTTCTGGTCTCTGGTGAATACTTTCAACTCCCCCCACCTCTGGTCCACACCCTAGTTCTCATATGCAAAAATAAAAGTAAACCTTTAAAAATCATATGTATGTATGATGCATATCATATCTACACACATAAATTACATATACACACATATGTAATATGTAGCACATGTGTAGGTATATATGTGTGTACATATATGTGTGTATATGTATGTATGTATACATACACACATACATACACATACACACACATACATACATACATACATACACATACATACATACATACATACATACATACATATACATCATTGTTCATTTTTGTACAATATTTGAATTCTCCTCTCAGGCATTTCTGTGCAAAATTCCCACTACCAAGCCCCCCCCCCAACATCACCATACCTTTTGTGCTGTTCCCACTCCTGTTTTCATCCCTCTCTCTCCCCCTTACCTGCTGAATTATCTCTGATTTCTAGATGCTTGCTGGTTTGGTCTCCCCCCAACCTTATTTGATTGTCCGATATTCCTCCTATAAGGAACCATAATGTATTTTTCTGCTTCCTTCTGACTTATTTCCCTGTGGTGATCCTTCCTAGCTCCCCCTGTCCTAGCTGGGCGCCTCCCGGGAAGCACAGACACATCAGGTGGTTGAGGTCAATCCCAACCTTGACACCCAGCATGGGAGACACAGCAGAAGAGGAGCCAGAGATGCTCAGGGTCGGCGCAGTCAGCCCCTCAGCCAGGACTGCAGCAGGGAGGTCCTGGGCGCCTGTCCCGTGGAAGCCTTGCCCGACCGCCCCTTCCCATTGTCCTCTGCACCCCTCTTTTGCTGCGTCCTCTCTCACATATTGCCCTGGGCCCCAGCCCACCATAAAATCCAGCCACTGCCCAATTAGCTAGCTCTATAGGGAAATATGATAAGAGCCTTTTCCTTTTTTAAGATTTATTTATGCATGCACACAGAACTGGGGTACAGCCAGGGGTGGTGAGAGGATTCATCAAGGACAGAGTGGGGAGCAGAACAGGCTGACTGATGAAGCACACTCCTGAGGGGAGCAGCGGGTGGGTCAGGAGAGGTCTGCCGCGCCATGTGGGTCACCTCCGGGGCGGGGATCGAACTCGCACTGAAGCAGCCGCGGGTCCCTCGCAGTGCTGCACTTTAACCTGTTGCGCCACCAGGGAGGGCCCCGCCGTTTCCTTTTTAACAACTGCAGCTTAGTCCCTTGAGCACTGAGCCATGACTTCACCCCCTTTTTCATCCGACACTTGCTCAGAAGCACCCTTGTTCCTTTCTGCAGCAGCCTGACTTTCTATTTAAGAGACGCAACTTCTGGCCAGTCTGCAGTGCCCCAAGAGCCAGAGGGGGTTGAGAAGGTGGGGGGCCTTGGGGACTCCTGCTCTGGTGGGGTACCCTGCTCCAACTGCAGCCTTCCCTGGGCAAAGGTCTTCCCATTGCCTTAGCCATTTCCCCACGCCTCTCTCCTCTCTCCTCCCCGCCTCTCCACTCTGGCCCCGGCCCTCCCTGCGGTCAGCGATGGTTCCAGGCCTGTTGCCCTCTCGCTGTCTCGTCTTCGCCCTGCCCCGGCTCACAGCGCCCACCACAGCGATGGCTGGAGGAGCTTTCCTGGCCTCGGCTAGCTTCTTGTTTCTGCTCCCTTTGGAGATCATGGCTTTTCTGTTTATAAAGTTGTGGAAAAAGGGCTCCCTTGAGCACTTCGGGTCAGCGGAAGGGCTGGGTGGGCTCCGTGCTGCTGTGGTGGGTGCTTAGCCCCGCGGGCCCAGCCGGGGTCCCGGGCCCAGGTCTGCCCCCAGCTTGCTGGCTGGGAAAGGGTGTCACCAGCCTGTCATGACAGTGACAGAATTGTAAAGGAGCCGATTTTTCTCATTTCGCTCTGATAAGCACAGATGTTGGAGCCAGGCTGGCTGTGTTCAAATTCTGACTCTTGCCCTTATTCACCTGAGCTCCCTTAGGCAACTTCCTTAACATCTCTGTTTCTTCCCTTCTCTGTGCAGTGGGACAATACTGGTGTGTAGGGTCTAGGGTGGATGCAAGGATTCTGTTATTCTTTACTTTTTAAAGATTTATTTATTTATGCATACAGAACTGGGGTACAGCCCAGAGGTGTGGGGCTGTGAGAGGATTCACCAGAGATAGTGGGGAGCAGAGCAGGCTGAGGGGAGCAGCGGGTGGGTCAGGAGAGGTCTGCCACGCTATGTGGGTCACTTCCGGGGTGAGGAGCGAACTCATGCTGCAGTGGCTTTAGCTTCTCAGTGCTGTGCTTTACCCGCTGCGCCACCAGGGAAGGCCCAGGATTCTGTTATTTATGGAGGGGAATGGGCCTTCCCAGAAGGGGCGAGCCACCAGGAAGAGGAATGGGGCCTCCTCGTGCCTCCACCCCCAAAATGACTGGCTCATTTAGCCAAGGACTGACCTTGGCCTTGCCTCCCCATGCAATTATATATGAAATAGCTGTATTAGGTATGGTATCATGTTCTAACATGTATGTGATATGTTTTACATGTCAAAGCACACACCATACATGATTCCATTATATGAGGCAAGGTATATTTTATGTACGGCACGGTGCATATTATATAACATGTGTTATAATAAATTATATGTATAAGTTGTATAATAACATACACCATATGTATACACTTACACATGGCTGTTACTATATGTAGAATCTGTATAACAGAGCTACTATATATCAAACAGTTGTGCCGTAAGAGTTCACTATGATGATTCTTCGTCTGACGGTTTTTGATTGAGATAAAACTTTTGCTTTAGATTTTAGCATAAGGCTGATTCCTGTTCCTCTGACTCTGTCTCCTAGGGTGGGTTGTCATTTTGATAGTACCCTAAAGGCAATATTTTCCAGGTTGCCAGCCTGTGATTTAATGCCTCACTGCAACATGGGGCGAGGTAGAGTGGAGGTGGGGGAGGACCAGACAATTTTTTCCTTTGAGGTATTTTTCTGTTGAGGTCTGTATGTCATGAGAGAGTTGAGCTAGAGGACGAGGCCAACTTTTTGGTATATTCACATATTTTGTGAACACTTTCTGTGCCAGAAAAGTATAATGGAGACTCTACCCTCTGGGTTGTTGCAGTCTGGACAGTACAGGCTTATAAACACACACAGAGGCACACGGGCATAGACAAGACATATCCACACACACAGACACTGCACACACCTGCACACACCTGCACACACCTGCATGCAATGCGCTACACATCTGCACACATGCACCCTAAATACAATAGGAACATGTCGCTGTGGGTGACTCCATGGAACTTGACGAAACAAAAGCAGCAGGTACCTGGCTAACCTCTGCGTGAAACAGGACGGTCAGGAGTGAATCTTAAAAGTGTCTATTGCAAAGTTTTATTTGAGCTGCATCCAGAACTTTGAGTAGGTTGCACCATCAGACGAGAGCAGGGAGCCTGTTCTAGACAGAGAAAACAGCGTGAATAGGGGGCCTGCAAGCATCCCAGTGGCCTGACAGGAATGTGTCCAGGCTGCAATGAAGCGTGAGGAAGGAGAACAATCAGCAGGAACAATGGTGAATGCCTGGGGTTATCAGTCCTGGAGCCCAGCCGGCTGTATCTGGCCCAGGAGGGTTATTTGTTAAAGGGCGCCATGTTGCAAGCCGGTTGCTAAACTGTTGGTAGTTTGAAATCGGCAGTGGTGGAAATATTTACACAAAGGAAAACAGCAAGTACTACCTACTGGGTGGGCTCCTCCCCCACAGGCTGCTCCCCCAGCGCCTCTCTGGTGGCAGGGCCCTGGTGCCACTCCTGGTAATTCCTCTTTGCGGCCTTTCAATGTGGGTGATGAGGAACAAGTGTGGGTGCATAGTCACCTGTGCAGCTTAGAGTGTCTTCGGTCTTGTCCTTCAGGAAACTAAACTGGAAAGCGAAGACTTGGGTGCAGGGGCCTTTTTGGGGTGCAGTCCTAGGACTTGCATTCGAAGGGAAGCGGGTAAGACAGGACTGGACAGCAGCGAGAGGTGACGGAGCAGGCAGCTATGGGGCGGCCCCATGGGGAGGCTTTGGCTTTGGCGATGGAATGGCCACCCACTAGTCGCACCTAGAGGCCTGGGGGCCAACCATTGCCACTGTAGTCTCGGGTGCCTCACCTGGGAGAAGCGCCCTCTTTAGCTCAGCAAGTGTGGGCGGGAGGCCTGGAGGGAGTTCTGGGTGCATACTCAGCTTCTGCCTTGTCTGCTGGAGACTTAGGCCTCCACAGAAGGTGGTGGCGAGGAGGCAGGATGCGGCAGTCATTGATAGTCCAGGTTAAAGAGGCTTGACGTGCAAACCAGAGCAGGCAACAATCTAGAGTGGGGATGGCTCCCCAATGCAGTGGTCTTCAGCTGAAGTGGGGTCCCCCCCCACGCACACACGCCCCCTCCCTCGCTGGCAGCATCTCTGGCTGTCATTGCTGGGAGTTGTGTCAGCTGTGTGTGCTGCTGGCATCTGGGGGCAGAGTCAGAGCTGCTGCATCCCGTGAGGCACAGCACAGCCCCCCAATAAAGAGTTATCAGGCCTGAAAGCTGGGGAAGCGAGAGCTGGTAGGAAATTAGGAGCAAGGGAAGAAGATCAGGAATAGGGACAGGAAGTGAGTGATGCATGCTCCCCGTGGCTGCCTGGGTGCCTGAGAATGGAGTCCGCCCTTCAGCACCGGGGTCTTGAGTCCGCCGTTCAGCACTGAGGTCACTACAACAGCTCTTCCCGGTGGGAAGGGAGAAGGACTTTCACCCAACAAGCAGATCCCTACCGCCTCATCTCTGAAGTCCCGTCTGTCTCCTGTGGAAAATGTTAATTATAAGCAGCAGACAAGTCTTGTGTCTTCTCTGTTACCATTTATTTCCAAAAGATTCAAGTAACTTTGATATCCATTCTAAATTTAAAAAATTCAGAGGTGCAAGCGAAGAATACGGCTAGAATAGCCTGTTTTTACTACCATATGCAAGTTTTGCAAAGAAATAGCAAAACAACAGGGATAATTTTCAAACGCGTTGCTTAAGTTTTAGTAGATAGTGAAGCAAATGAAGAAACTTACATTTAATTAGGCAGAAGCTGAAAGGGATTAAAGAGGTTTGAACTCCATTTACAGAAAAGCAGTATGTAAAGCGTCTTAGCCTGTTCTGCTTTTTTTTTTTCTTTCATACTTATTTATTTATGCATTCAAGAACTGGGTGCAGGCCAGAGGTGCATGGGCGGTGAGAGGATTCACCAGAGACAGAGTGGGGAGCAGAACAGGCAGATCCACTGAAACAAACTGCTGAGGGGAGCAGCAGGGAGACAGGAGAGGTCTGCTACGCCCTGTGTCAGCTCCCTGGCTGGGATTGAACTCAGGCTCCAGTGGCTCCAGACAGCTTCACAGAGCTGACAGTTAACCCCTTACACCGCAGGGAGGCTTAGCTGCTTCTTAGCGGAAACATACCCAAGGACAGCAAGTTGGTCAGGACTTTAGCGCTGGCTACTCCCATGGCTGAAAGCTAGCTTGCACAGACTGTCAGCCAGGGCTTCTGAGACGTCCTGTGAGAAGGGAGGAAGCAACAGAAAGCAGTGTGGCAGGGCTGCTGGGAGCAGGTGGTGGGTCTGGTGCACCAGGAGGAGAAGGATCTCTACTCATGCCTGGAGCTGGAAGACTGGAGGGTGGACAAGAACAGTGGTCTGAAAACTGTGTCCATAAAGGACCAGCTAGTAAATGTTTTAGTTTTGTTGTTGTTAGAATGTAAAAGCAGGGGGAAAAAAAGTCCGAGAAGACTTTTTTTACTGAAACAGATCAATTTGGTAAATGAGTTGGGGTTTGCTAACCCCTAAACAAGGGCCTTACAGGAACAAGATGGCTTTTCAAATGAGATTTTGAGGGCCTCCTGGGAGGCCCTGACTAATGTTCTAAATGCAGCCTGAGCATTGGGGGTTTCTAAAAGTTCCCCAGGTAATTCTAATACTCAGTCAAGGTTGAGAATCACTGACCCAAGGTCAATGGGAAATAGAAGACAATATAATTAAAGATCTACACCCAAGAGAAACAGGATTAAAGACTCAGTCCTATCAAGCTATTGCCAGGACACTGAGGCCTGAGTTCAATCCCTGGCCAGGGAGTGACCCACCTGGTGCAGCAGACCTCTTCAGTCTCCCCGCTGCTCCCCTCAGTAGTGTGTTTTTGTAGATCTCCCTGTTCTGCTTCCCACTGCATCTTTCTGGTTTGTATATGCATAAATAAATAAAAAGCAAAAAAAAAAAAAGATTTGGTGTGTGTTGAAAAAAGGTATGGATGTGTATGTGAAGAGACAGCTATGACTATAAAGCTTCTAAGAAAAACATTCTTTTTCTCCCCTTTATTCTGGTCTCTTTCTCTGGGTCATCTCTCTCCATTAAGTAATTTGCTGTCTATCTATACAGATAGAAGGGTGGATGAATGGATGGACGGATGGAAGGATGGGCATGGATGGATGGGTTGCAAGATGATGGATTTTGAGTTGCCAATTGATAATACATTTCCAATACATTTCCTATTATTTTTTGAAGTGCTAAATAGTAGGAGAAACCCTTTCTGGGCCTCCTCTAGCCCTTTCTAATGTAATCTAGCGATCTGTTTCTCTTGGGGGTAGATCTTTAATTATATTGTCTTCTATTTCCTATTGACCTTGGGTCAGTGATTCTCAACCTTGACTGAGTATTAGAATTACCTGGGGAACTTTTAGACACCCCCAATGCTCAGGCTGCATTTAGAACAATTAATCAAAACTCTGGGGACAGGCCCATCATCAACGTTTAAAACTCCCTGGAGATTCCAGTGTGCAGCCAACGTTAACAACCACTGCCTGGGACTTAAAGGAAAACAAACGGTCCTCGACATTTGCTTTAGAAGCTGAAATAAAGAGGGTGCTTTAACCTGTGTAACTGTTTATGGCCTGCGGGTTATCACTCTGAAAATAGTTCTCTTAAGTTTCACGGACTGAAGTCAGACAAACTTCCTAAAGAGACAGTAGCAGCTCTTTGTTGTGGTTTGGTAGATGCCAGAGAAGAACGATCAGGAAGCTTTTGTGACTTGGGTGATGTCTGTATTTCTAGCCAGAAGTGCTTTTTCCATCAATGAATGCTGGGACAGCCTCTGAGAGTGGTGAAAGCTTCCAGGTCCAGCGATTAAGCCCTTATCCACAGAAGCCCATCAAGCCAGACTGAATGACTAGGACAGATGTTTTGTCCAGAAGGAATGACCTTTTAGCATCAGGGACACATGCATATTTGATGATTTTTTTTAAAGGAAACCTAATTGATCAAGCAGGCGAAAGGGGATTTTTGTTCAATGGCAGGAGGACATAGGGTAATTCCAGAGGTAAATTTGAGGGAATTTTACAAAGATACATCAACATTAACTTGAAAACATAGATCTGGGGTTAATAACATTTTGTGGGTAGGCACTTTGGAAAGAAAGTAATAGCATTTGTTCACAAACCTCATTCTTTTCATTTTACAAAGGGACTGCAATCCTTGTGACCCTGGGGCCATTCAAGCATTTGATATTCTAATGCTTTGTTTCCAGAGCAAGGATTAGAGAATTTGGATGGGGAGGTAGGTGCTGGGAGAGGATTTACAATGTGTTGAAAAGTTTCCCAGCTGGAAGCAAAGGGTCTCTGATGATTCCCTAGCTTCTCAAGCTCCATTTTCCTAGACATATGAGAGCTGTTTTATTTCTTAGGGGACACAGGTAGAAAGAGAATAGGATTCTAGCCATGTAGAATCCTTTGTGGCCACCACAGAGGCGTTGGAGATGTGGATGGTTGGAGATGCCATTTCAAGTGTAGTTAATTCAGTAGTTTGGACACACCCTGGCATTGGGGGGTGTCCCCTCACTTCCTGATTCTCCCTGGTCACAGAATGACTACAGTAGCCCTAACTATCATCAGGTAACATGGTAAGATCCAAAGGAGCAAGAGAAAGATATTCTGATGAGGAAGAGCTTCCCCAGAGACCCCCCAGACTTCCTTTCAGGTTTCAAACTTAGATTCAAAAGCCGCATCCTGGGCCCTCCCTGGTGGTGCAGTGGGCTAAAGCGCAGCTCTGTGAAGCTAATAACTACAGCCACTTTAGCACAAGTTTGATCCCTGGCCAGGGAGTGACCCACATGGCGCAGCAGAACTCTCCTGTCTCTCCAGTGCTCCCCTCAGCAGTCATTCGGCCTGTTCTGCTCCCCACTCTGTCTCTGGTGAATCCTCTCACCACCCTTGCACCTCTGACCCGTGTCCCAGGTCTGTATTCATAAATAAATAAATCTTAAAACAAACAAAACAAAAACGACATGCCTTGTTCATCTTTGAACCTTTTCTGGCAAAAGATGTTGCTTTGGTTGCCAAAGATTAGGGATTCACATTCTTTTTCCTGTTAAGGGGTCTGAGGTGACTGTTTGGGGCAGTGAGCCACAGAGTCTGTCTTCCATATTCTTGGTTCTTGGCCCTCTATAAAAATGAGGGCTGTCCCTGGTGGTACAACGGGTTAAAGCACCACACTATGAAGCTCTCTGAAGACAGCACAAGTTCCATCCCTGGCCAGGGAGCTGGCCCACATGGCACGGCAGACCTCTCCTGTCTCCCCGCTGCTCACCTCAGCTGTGGAGTTCAGTCAGTTTGCCTTTTCTGCTCCCCACTGTCTCTGGTGAATCCTCTCACCTACCACACCCCTGGCCTGTTCTATAAGCTTAAGTAAATAAATCTTCAAAAAAAGTAAGAAACCACGGTGAGACCTAAGGGTGCTCGCCAGCCACAGTCCTGGCCACAAACTTACCGCTTGAGTCTTCACAAAGGCAGTAGACCCCTGAGCTCCACCATCCTGGCCCATGTTGCCACTGAACAAAACTGAACAAAACTGATTTTGTTAGCCAATTGTGTGAGCAGCCAACTCTACGTGTTTAATACCTAATTTGGAAAATCGTAATGATTTTTAAATGAGGTAATGAGATACAGCAAACAATATAGCCCTGGTCACGTCACCGGCACTCAGCCAGCAGTAGCTACTTACACGTGTTGTTTTGCTGTCTTAGTATCACTGCTAGGGGATTCTGTCATTTAACATCTTATCTGTGTGCTGGGAACTCTGGCCTGCTTAGAATGAGACCTTTGTGTGACTTTTTTTCATTTGGGCTGCCTCTCTTTTGGGAAAATGTGGCCTTTTCATTCCTGATATCACATCGTTTTATGGAAAATGTTCAAGTAATTTGGCCATGGGCAATTTGATGAAGAAAAATCTGGACATGAATGATGAAGATTTTGGTAGGCCTTTAATTAGAATGGGGATATTATTCTCACTGTGAGTCAGGTTATACTAGGTAACACCCCCCAAATCTCAATGACTGATTACAAGAAAAAAGTCACTTCTTGCTCATGCTTCATGTCCCCAGTGAATCAGCCAGGGCCCTGTGGTCCTCGGTGACTCAGCGGCCCAGGCGGATGGAAGCTCTGCTATACTGGTTGCACATTCCGAACACATGGCTTGTAGGCTCCATGACAGGGGAGAGAAAGATGGGCAGCTGTCGGTGACAACAGCAAATTTCTCCATCTTCAGCCTGGAAGTGACACATTTCAGTTCTCATAGTCCAGTAGTAAGGGGCAATGGATGTCCTGAACAGCCTCTACAGATCAAGATTTTGTGGACTCCACCCCTACCCAGACACCAGAACTACAAACCCCAGCACCACCAAAGGGAAACTTGTTGGGATTGAGGGGGAGTTAAGCAGTGATGTTGGATATCAAACACATCGGTCTTGGGGGTCTCTTGGCCTCGTGGCTCATGGCTTGTTTCTTGGCTTTTTGCCAACTCTCAGCATGTTCTTGGGGTTCCAGGTGAGAGGAACTGGTAGGATGCATTAGCCAGCTTCTCTCTCTCTCTCTTTCCCTGAATTATTCATGTCCCTTTCTCTTGTAAATGAGCACATTATTAACTTTTTGTGTGTCCGCATTTGAATCTTATAAGTCCCTTTAAGTGTATAGGTGAGGACCCATGGTCAGGCCGCCCAAGTCACATTGAGGTGCCCTGAGCACATTGGCCTGCAGTGATATTATTGGTCAACTACCTGCGAGGAAGCCTGGCAAATATGGGTGATGTTGACCTTCCATTGTTCCACTGTTTTATTCAAATTCTTCCAGAAGGAGGAAGGTGTGCTGTTATAAAGCCAGTAATTCCTAGTCCTTTACTTTCTTCCCCATCTTAAACTTGTTTATTCAATTTTTCTTTCTTTTTTTTGTTTAACATTTCCAGATTACCAGTCTTCTCTTTTCCTGTGCTTTCATAGACAGAGCTTAGAATCTTGTCAATAGTTTCTAAAGTTAGAATGAATACGTTAGAAAAATGATAGAAGTGAAAGAGATATATCATAATTGAATTAGTACATTTTGAAAATTCAGTAGGTTTTATCTTTGCAAAAGATCAAAAGCTCCTTCATTTGCCTTTTGAAAATAGTCATTGGCCACAAGCCATGGGCTTTGTTCTGACAACTGTGTCTGAAGGCAGGTCTGCCATTGTGTGAATGTCATGGGGAGCGATTATACAGACCTAGTTGGGATAGCCAATGACACCCCCAGGCACCATGTTTAAGCTTGTCAGGATCATCACAGTATATATGGATCTGTTGTGAACCGAAGAGTCACTTAAGGAGGCCTAATCTTTATCCTCTTACTCCAGGGGGTCTCACCTGGAAGCGATGTTGCTCCCTGGAGCATACCTGGTGATGTCTGAGTACATTTCGGGTTGTCATAACGATATTGGCATTATGACAGTGGGTAGCAAGCCATGGTTGCTACTAAATACCCTACAAGGCACAGAACAGCTGCCCAAACAGGCCCAATTCAGGGCTGCCCTTTTCACTTAATTTTTTCTTCTTTGAGGCTTCAGCTGCTTAGGGGAACAGCGGGAAGACAGGAGAGGTCTGCTGTGTCCTGTCGGTCAGCTCCCTGGCTGGGGAATCAAACTCACACTGAAGTGGCCACTTGCAGGGCTGCATCCTATCCCATTGCATCACCAAGGAGGGCCCCAACTTCTGGGTCTTCATCAGCAGAAACTAGCAGACCAAACAATTGCACTCCAGAAAGTTGCTCCTGTATTGAGGCAGGTGCAGAATCACTTAGAGGGCAGCCTTAGTTTCTCATTTTGTGATGATCTATGATGGAGTGACCCTGGTTTGTCTGACAAAGGGTCTCAGGTGATGCTCTGACACTCATGTTTGGGTAACACACTTTGAGAACCACTGCCCATTGAAAGACATCAGTCGACCTCTGCCTCATCTTAAGTTTTTAGTGTTGTTTGCCAACACACATATAAGAAATCATAGAGAAAAATGAAAATGAAGGAAGGCAGCCAGGCAAGTGTTTTGGAACAATAAAGAAAGTCACAGGTAAGAGTGACTTAACACAAAGCCCTATTTTCACTTATTTCTGTAGAATAAAGTTGGGTGACGGTCAGTGTACCCTCTGTTAGCAATGCCTTCTATGACCGTGGATTTTGGAGGGGTCTATGGCTGGGACAAGAGTTTTAACACGGGGTTGTCACAACCTCCTAGGCAGGACTGTACCTGTTGCTTCTCACATTCTATTAACCAGAACTAGCCACAAGGGAGGCTGTAGAAAGACTTATATGTTTTGGTTTTATTTATTTATTTTAAAGATTTATTTATTTATGCATACAGAACTGGGGTACAGGCCAGAGGTGCAGGGGTGGTGAGAGGATTCACCAGAAACAGAGTGGGGAGCAGAATAGGCAGATCAACGAATTCCACTACTGAAGGGAGCAGCCGGCGGGTCAGGAGAGGTCTGCCATGCCATGTGGGTCACCTCCGGGGCAGGCGGAAATCGAACTCATGCGGAAGTGGCTTTAGCTTCTTAGTGCTGTGCTTTAACCCGCTGTGCCACCAGGGAGGGCCCTGTTTTGGTTTTATTTTATCTATTTATGCATACAAGAGCTGGGGTGTAGGTCAGAGGTAGGAGGGTGGTGAGAGGATTCACCAGAGACAGAGTGGGGAGCAGAACAAGTGGATCTACTGAAATCCACTGCTGAGGGGAGCGGTGGGGAGATATGAGAGGTCTGCTGCACCCTGTGGATCAGCTCCAAGGCTGGGGATCGAACTCGTGTTGCAGTGGCTGGTGATAGCTTCATAGCTCTGAGATTTAATTCCCATGCCATCAGGAGGCCTGGGAAAACTTGTGTGTTCAGGGAGCATCTGATGTCTCTGCTGCTTGTTTTCAAAATACAAGAATGTGTACTTGTGTGCTTACAGTTCAAGAACCCATTAATGATGATAATATTAAGATTTTCTTAGCAAAATTATATCTGGACCTTCACATTTCACAGTTGAGATGTTAGATTTCTAGGGGTGGTGGAACTAAAGAAAGAAGGTGATGAAGCTGAGTTATGGGAGAGTCAATTGTCTGAAATTGCTAATGAAGATAAAAATAAATTGCTTGCAGAAGAGTATTAATTATACTAACAAACATTTGTAGCTACAAGTGAAACGTATGTAAATAGAGAGAATCATCAATCGTTTTAGCATGAGGTAGACACTCCGGTCTTGGGATATAGCAAACTGTAGGCTTGGATTTTGCAGGATGGGGTTCTAATTCTTTCCCTACCTCAAATTCCCTGATGGGAGTGTTAATCTTCTCTGCTCTCCAAACATTTGCTTAAGGATTACAGCGTGAGACTCTCTGATGAGATGAAATGAATCTTAAAGGTGTTTCCCAGACTGCCTGTCATGTAGTCTCTTGGGCAACTTGACTTCCTGAAGCTCAGTTTACTTCTCTGTAAAATGGACCTCGTAGGAATATTGTGAACCTTACATGAGCATGATTACCAAGCTCCCCCAAATGCCTGGCCTAATGGGTTCCCCTTTTCTTCTTAACATGCTAGAAAAGCTATTATTGGAATCTTTGTTAGTTATAGGATTGCCGACCTTTTTAGGGTTTCTGAGCTAAGCGGACCGGGGCTGAGAGGTAAACCAGATTTTTGTAGCCTCCTTGGGGCCTGGCACTGGATGGCCTATGGGAAAGCTTGTACTGTGGATTTTTTTTTTT
>NW_004567139.1:4224929-4226090 GCF_000260355.1 Condylura cristata
TGGGGGGCGCTGGCGTGGAAATAATAACCCCCTTGGGTTTGAGATTTTCATTTTGTTCTTTTACACTGAAGGAGCTTGTTTAGGAGAGCATGGGGTTTGTGTTGCCATATTTTCAAATGAGGCAAATTTATGTCTTGAGAACTTTAAAATTTTGGGTTCCAGAAATTAGCTTCAGTCAGCCTTCTCCATTGTCATGATGAGATGTTGAATCCATCACAGCAGGGTCTGCTGAGAGCTACCTCTGTTGCTTTGCTGATGGAGAACTAGTAATCTGAGGATTGCTGGCAATGTCTATACATATGTGCTGGGCTGAGAGATCAGGAATCTGGAGTAAGGGCTGTCCTAAGTGGTTACCTGCCTTGTTTCCTCACCACCGACCCCATTATTTCTATCAGAGACGCCTCTCCTGCCTGGCTTTCTCTCTGTATCCATGTCAGTGCTTTGTTGAGGGTGCTGATTCTCTCCTGCCTGATCTTACACCACCTGCCCTATATATTTTCTCACGGTCTCTACAAGCCTTATGTTACTGCTAAGTGTCTTCAGACGACACCTCTCTCATCGTGCTTCTGTTTTGAAATTGTCCCTGCTGTTTCCTTTTGGTCACTGTGATCAAAGCCAGCTTCTTTGCCCGGAAGCTGCATGACCTCCAGACTCACGGGCCACCCACGCGGAGCCCTTTCACCGTCCACACCTTGATGCCCACTGTTCCCTGTGAGTACATCCTGTTTCCCTCCTCCGCTTTCCTTTTTGACCCAGTTAAGTGCTGTTGTCCCTTAGAGGTTTCCCCAGCAAGGGTTCCCAGCCTCAGAGAGACCTTAACTTCCTTCCCCTCTTTTCTTCCTCTTTTTATCGAGGTCATATTGGTTTACAACACTGTATAGGCTTCAACTTAGCACCTTTCCGTAATGGTGGCTTCTGTTGAAGGTGCCAGCTTGGGCATGGGGTTACGGAACTCCCTCTCTGCCTCTAGCCCCCTTTGGGCACCAGTAATAAACACTGAAAGGAAGACTCCCATTGCGAAGCAGGCTGCAGTGTGTTCCAGGTCCTGTTCTGAGGCCTGCTGCTGTCTGTCCCCTCCCCCTCCCCCCCTCCCATGCTGAGTGGTATTTATCTAGAAGTCCTCTGTGTTTGGGCCATAGGTGTTCTGTACAGGGTAACACA
>NW_004567139.1:4226385-4227383 GCF_000260355.1 Condylura cristata
TCCATCTTTTTTTTTTTTTTTGTATTTATTTATTTATGCACAAGAACTGGGGTGTGGGCCAGAGGTTGGGTAGGGAGTGAGGAGGGTTCACCAGAGACAGAGTGGGGAGCAGAACAGATGGAGCCACTGAAACACACTGCTGAGGGGAGCAGTGGGCGGGACAGGGGAGGTCTGCTGCGCCCTGTGGGTCAGCAAACTGGCTGGGAATTGGACTCATATTGCAGTGGTTGCAGGTCGCTTCACAGTGCTGCGCTTTGACGCACTGAGCCGCCAGGAAGGGCTCCCCCATTTGGTTCTTTCTTCCCTCCCCCGGATGCCCATCCGTAGGACTGGTCCTGCATCTCCTGAGTCAGACTCCAGGGCAGGGGGCCACACCCTGTAAAACTACTACATTGCCCTGGAGTCTTTGAACCACTTCCCAGCATAATCCTCGACCCTGGCTGTCTCTGATTTCCCGCAAATCTTCGCCCTGAGGAGCCCACCCTCAAAGCTGCTGTTAACTCTGTGCCAGGGAGGCCGTGGAGCCAACCCTTCTCTTGTCGCTATCAATAGCCCCTGCCTTCTCCTGCCGCCCAGATGTTCACCTGGCTTCCGTTCCCATTACTAATCCCCCTTTATTCTGCACGGGAAGCACAAAGTGTCTTCCGGTGGGAAAAAAGCAGTTTGTTGACACATGCTGGCTATGTGGCGATGGTCCTGCTTCTCTGGGCGTCCTTCAGCGCGGTCTCCGTTTTCTGCGTGTCCACTCATCTCTGAGGGCCTGCAGCCTGGCTTCTCTGCCCACTTCGCCACTAAGGCACTTCTTGCCAAAGTCACCACGGAGGTCTTTATTTTGAGATTCACTGACCTTCTGGAGTGCTTTCAAGCCAGCCTCTTCAAGATTGAGAACTTTATAAAAAATCTCAGTTCTGGCCTTCCCTGGTGGCGCAGCGGGTTAAAGCACTGCACTAAGAAGCTAAAACCACTTCCGCATGAGTTCGATCCCCGCCTGCCCCGGA
>NW_004567139.1:4228522-4265306 GCF_000260355.1 Condylura cristata
TCTCCCCTTCTCGCCTCTCCTTTCCTCCCCTTCCCCTCTCCCTCCCCCTCTCCCTCCCTCCTTTTCCTCTCCTGTCTTACATTTTCAGCACATTCTAGGTGGTCCATTAGGCTTTTGGGGTTAGTGCAATGAAACACATCTGGCCTCTTGCCTCTAAGACTCTCCAATGTAGGATGGGGCCTCTTGTCATGAAACAAGTGAAACCATTTGCTGCACAGACAGGGAAGCTGAGGTGCGGTGGCAAGGGAGGAAGCAAGGAAGATGGGGTGGGAGGGGGCAGAGACTTGGGGGGATCTTGCTGGAGCTGAGCCTTGATAGGTGAGCAGGCATTCTCTTTCGCAGCCTCTAGTGGGGCGCAGGCTTCTCTGCAGTTCTGCAGCTTGTGAGCAGGCGGGGGTGGGGGGTGGGGGGGGGTGATGATCTGTGAGAGGGTCTGATGCAGCCGAGGTGTGTTAAGGACGTGTGGCCAGAGGAGGTGCAGGGTGAGAGGTGTTGTAACCGGGGGTCCCCAGGAAAAGGGGGCGTTCCAGATTCTCTGCCCCACCCAGAAGGAGGGTGGAGCTGAGCAGAGAAGAGAGGAATCTGGAGAGGAGTCTGAGGAAGAAGGAAGCAGGGTGGATCCAGAAGGAGACCTGAGGGAGGCACACAGGGAGCAGAGACATGTGCTTGCTTCTTCTTGGCCCTGGACTGGTTGAAAGAGGTGCGGGTGAGAGACCCGTGGGGAAGTGACTATGGCAGTGTTTATCTTGATTTTCATTTGTTCTTTTCCTCCCACACTTTTCTGTCCATTTCTGACCCTTTTCCATGGGTCCCCTCCGTAAGGTGCTTTAGGCTTGTGGCAGCTTTCAGGCCTTGCTTTGGGCCAGTCCCCTTTGGATGGACTTTTACCCATGAGGGGAGGGGTGACTTTGGGTGTTTGATTTAGAAACTATATTCCCTGTCTTTTCTGTATTGCACACTCCTCATATTAAAGTTCCTTTCCATTAGAACTTGTATGTCTTGTCTTGATCCGGTGGATGGCAGAATCTATTTAGAGCAGGCAGGTTTGGGGTTCTCTCCCTGCCCTGCAACAGATTTGGTGCCCAATGTGGGGCTTTAACCCATGACCTTGAGATTAAGCAGCAGGACCCTGTGACCTGGACAACTCAGGGCATGCGGGAGGGGGGCCCCTGCAGTCTTCAAGGGCCAAAGGGCAGCCTGCAAACCAGTGCTGACGTGTGGCTGAGACGCCATAGACTGGGCCTTGAGAAGCAACCCGGAGCCCTAGAAGTCGTGACCACCCCCCAGGTGAGAGGCACAGCGGAAGAAGAGGAGGATGGTGGGCTTTCCGGGCAGGTCAACCACAATGGGAAGATGACAGAAGAGTTGCTCAGAGAAGTAGGAGACCCTGCATGGCAGTCCAGATTTAAAACGCACACTAGCCTTGCACACTCAGGGCTGGAAGTCTTTTTCACGGTGAAACAACACAATCTCCCTTCTTTTTCCACCTCTGGGGTAACTCAACACAAACCTGCTCCCCTTTCACCACAGCTCCTGAACTGACTGCAGGAAGCGCCCCTGATTTCCTAGGTCAGCCCTGGCCCAGGTTAGACACCTGCTGCTGTCCGGTCAGTTCTGTGGGACGTGGTTGTTACACCCCTACCTGCAGGCTGGCAGGTCAGCGGCCTGCGGTTGACAGGGAAGGAAAAGAACGGGGACTGGAGGCTCCCCCGCCTTCGTGCCTGACTCCTTCCGCAGATATTTTTTTCCAATAATTGCGATTTTGACAGCAGGCTCTGTGTGAGATGTTGGGTCACTGAGCCCAGGGGGTGGCAGAGACAGCGCTGGGCCCTTGAATAGCCTGGCTTTGTCTCAGGCATGTTTTTCTGACTGTTTATGGTGCCAGACAGGGTGGTTTTTGTTCTGGGGAGAGCTGGGCTGAGAGGCCTGCTGAGCAAGCTCAGGGGTTCCACTTCCCACAGGGCTATCCCCAAAACCCGCCCTGAGATTTCGCACCCTGATGTCACCCCTTGCCCAGCGGAGGTCACCGGAGGCCTTCGCCTCCGTGTCCCAAGTCTGATTCTCATACTGGGGGGGAGAGAAACGGTTGCCAACTTCACTAGCATTTACTAGCCGCCAGGAAGGAGCCCAGGCCAGCAAGATTCCATTTTAATAGTCAGTCACACTTTACAAAAAAAAAAGAAAAAGAAAAAAGCACGCAGCTGTGTGCCACTTTTCATAACTTTTCTTCCGCGGTTGGCAGTCAGACTGCTTTCTTTTGCAGAAAACACCAAGTCAGTTTTAGTCAGAATTTATGTGCAGCCATTTGAAAGGAGGCAATTTGGAAAAGAAGGTGAAAATAGCGAGGTTTTCGTTCACATTTGGAACGGATCCCACACATTAGGGATTGTAACTTGCACACATAATGCTGCCTTTTCCTCCTCAGGCCTTTGCTTCCTCCCAGACTCCTCGGCAGGTTGCAGAATCTTTTAAAGCGAGGGATGCCCGAGCAAGAGACACCCTGGGACCCGGCCTCAGCAGTAGGGAGCAGGGGAGCAGCTCCTGGATGGGGCCCCCACGTAGGTAACTGCTGAGGTGGCCAGCGCATTCCAGCAGTAACAGGGTGCTGGGAGAGTGTGGCTCTGGGCCCGAACATACAGTCCTTCCAGAAACCATGGGGGAGCACAGTGAGCTGGTGAGATCGTTGCATCTGCATCAAACCATGCATTTCCCCCCTCCAAAGGTCCTGACGATGGTTGTTTCTTCTGGTGAATTCTAGAGCAGCCTAAACAACTCTTGCTGGAACCCCAGTACCAGCCGGTGTTAATGCGATGCCTTGGGTATGGTTCTTGTCCACTCTGATGGGCAGTTGCTCCTAGGTCTTGTCTGTGTGTGATGGACATCAATGGCCCCATACATGACCCTCTGCGTTACAGCCTCATTTCTGCTCTGTCCTGCTCTGCTGTCCTGCATACAGCCTGGGCTTCCATTAGACTATGGCCAAGTCCCTCACCTCCCCCACCTCGGTGCTTGAGTGCTTCTGGCTGTCCTTCTTGTTCCAGATTGTTCTTTTTTCCCTCGTTGCCTTTGAGAAGCCATGTTCCTCACGCTTAGTTCAAATGGTATCTCAGGTCTAGGATTTTCCCAAGCACGCCTCACCATTCAGGACCATTGCTTTACAATGTACAGATGCAATTCTGTGGTACTGGTGCTCAATTTGAGTCTAGTGGGGGAGGAGGGTTTTAACGAAGCAAGACTGGTCAACAACTGACAGCTGTTTAATTGGGGAGCAGAAGTGATCACTCCCACAAGTCTGTGGTGGTTTTTTCTGGTATCTGCTTCCTGTTATGGCTGTTGATGAGCCAGTTAGGCTCAGCAGTCAGAAGGCCATGCATCCCAGGTTAGCCAGGACAGGCTTGGAATATCTTTGACCCTCAGTGCTTCTGCTATAGAGTTTAAGGTACATTTTTCTTTTTCTTTTAAATGAAGTTATCATTGTTTAATTATTGTGTTCAAATAAGCCAGGATGAGTTTTGTAGATGACCACGTGTAATGTCCAGTTTGTGTTGTTATCTCTATTAATTATTAATCTCTAATAATAGAGATTAATGGAATCTATTAATCTCTGTTAATGTCAGTGTGATGAGCATAATTTCAGGTCAATGCGGTGATATATCCACAAAGTGACCAGCAACAGCTTCACTTTTTCCTTTCCTCTCATGGAGACCATGAGGAGTGTGTGTGCTTGCTGATAAATCAAAGTGGGGGGCTCGGCAGACTCCTAGTTGTGGTGGTAGAGTGACTTGACAAACTGGGGTGTCCAGGACACAGCTTAGGGGCTTGGTGGCTAAGAAACTGATCTACAGAATGTGAACATGTGTCAAGAAAAATAATCCTGTTATTTCCTAATGTTCGGGTCATCAACTTGAAGTATTTTTCTTTAATGTACATATGCATTTGAATATATGTACAAGCAAGTATATCTTAATCTATCTGGAAAGAATTCTCATTTTGAACATACTTTGATAGGCTTGCATTGCTTGGGCTCCCACTGTAATGAGATCCATTTGTTAGTCAGTAAATATTTTAAATGTCATTTAATTGTTGTTTTTTCATGCCTTTCACCTGCATGAAGTTCCCTGTTCAGATGCTAAAGTATGTGATCTGCATAGCTGAAGCTAGATTTTTGTCATCAGTTTCTAACTCTGGGCCAAATGAACTATTTCTCCTGAGGTCTCATTCTCTCCATCTGTAAAGTGGAGATGGAAATAGTTTCCACTGTATGTGCTTGTATTCCGCAAATGTAGAACTTCCATGAAGATTAAATGAATTATTACATTTCATCATGCTTTTCCTATTGTAAACCCTCGATCACTACTTCCTATTTTTATTTCGTATCTTTTTTAACCTTGTAGGTTTTATTCTCACCTACGTGAAGAAATGTTTTATTTATGTTTACAGAACTCCAAAAGTCTGACACATATGTCCTTAATAATATTTCTTGAATGAATGAATGAATGTTAGACAGCTGTTTAAAGACGGGAGCTGGTTAGAGTGGTTCAAGTTGCAATGTCCTGGCAGGAATTGCAGGTTCCTCCCGTCCCTGTTAGGTGCGGCCCTGGTTTTACTCACTAAACTGGTCACCCTAAACCCAAAGTCTTAACATGATGACGTTAGTCCATTTTATAAGTCTATTAAGTGACACCAGGCCACTTACTACCCTGGCTTAAATTGTTACTGGCCTTTTGCGTTTTCTATCAAAAGCAACCTAATTTCCCTTTTCAATCTTAGCATAGACAGCCATCTCTTCATGTTCCTCTACGATTTCCACTGTATGTGCTTGTATTCCGCAAATGTTTGTAGAGCATGCCAGCATCTACTCGGCAGCAGACTGAAAGGAGGGCCATGTGCTGATTCATCTTCATTACCGATTTTGTTGATTGTAGAAATGAGGAGTAGAGCACTCAGAGGGAGAATTTCACCATCCTAGGGCTGTTCTTTGTGTTCCTCACTCGTGTAAGTCTTTTTCTTCCCTGCTTAGATATAATTTATCTTCCTCTTCTCCTCTCTCCTCTGACATTTCCTTGCTCCTTATTTTGAAGGTATAAAGGGAAAGATTTTTAAAAAAAATACGAGTGGGGTGGGAAGCACTGTGGAGGTTTCCCAAAATATTCAAAATGGATCTACTATACAGTTCAGCAATTCCACGCCTAGGTATCTAGCCACTGAAGGGCTAATTTGAAGGGATATGTGCGCACCCATGGAAACAACTAAAGTGTCTAAGGATAGAGGAGCAGATTAGAAAAATGTGTTGTTCTGTGTGGAATACTACTCAGCTATAAAAAAGACAACTCTTGCCATATGCAACACATTGGTGAAACAGGGGAGACTAATGCTAAATAAAAGAGGATGGAAGGAGAAAAACAAATGCTCACCCATGCCTATAGAGAAATAAAATAAAGGGTCAGATAGGACCAAACCAATAATAAACCCTAATAAATTGTGGAACTGAGGGTACAGGAGAGACAGGGGGAAACACAGTAGTGAAGGGTACAGTGAGGTATGTTGGAGGACTGTGGGTGCCTTGGTGGTGAGTGTGGTGTGACAACATGCGTCTGATAGGACCTTGTGCTTTTGAGTGACAATGCAATGTTGTAAATCAATGTCACTTCAATTAAAAAGAAGAAAAAAGCTTTCAGTGAACTCCTAGAATAAAAATATCTTCCTCGACTTAAAAAAGAGTAAGAGATCAGTCTACATTGTTCCTTTCATGATGATCTCTGCTGTCCCAGCAAGTGCCTTGACTAATTTCCATACCTGTACATCCACCACAAGGGGAAAGTGGAATTGTGTGTTCTCAGCATCCCGAGTAGGAATCTCATAGTTTTGCTCACAGAAACAGATAACACTGGGTGCGTAGGCTTGAAGTGTTATTCGTGGTTCTAATCGTAAGCCTCTGTTCCTCATCTGTAAATAAGATGACGTTCACCCATTTGTTCTCACTCCCCAAATTTAAGGTTCACTTATGTTATCAGTTAAATGGGCATTTTGTGAGTGAGCATAGGAAACTCCCGATCGGACTATTGTGTCTATCTATACAAATGCATTCAGAGTCTTCAGCAATCAGATTAACAACTGAGCTCTTGATACTCCATCCGTTTGTTCAGGTAGATGGAATTTATTACAAAGTAATCCTGACAGAGCAGGAAGGTCCATCCTACTATTTAGATGGATTATAATAAACATCAGTAGTGGCTCATGAGCTGGATGTCTTACCAGAGCCCATCTATCCTTCTGGTTAGTGATTTACTTGAAGCCAGGTATTCATCAGTCAATTATTTCTCCAGACCTGCCTACCAGGCTGGAGTAAAAAGGTCTTGAGAAGAATATGGGATCAAGCAAAGGAAGCATTGATGTGGGATGAACACTGACAGAGAGACAGCAAATGTTAGAATCTGTGTTCCGGCGCTTCTCAGGGAGAAATCCCAAACTGGTGTTGTACCAAGTGTTTAAATATATCCGTTTGGTCTGCTCTGCAGGCACCACAGCTACCTGATGTTCATGAGCTGTGGTTGTAGGACGAGGGCCATCTGTGGGCAGGGTCTCAGATGATGCAGAGAGGCCAAGTGGGAGGAAGGGGATTTGTGTGGGCCCTGAAATGCCATTGTGGTGAATTTCCTTTCATTGTGTATTCATCGGTTCTTCTAGAGGAAGGCTCTGGACTGAGTCCCTCTCCATTTTCACTGCTCCCAGACTGACTGAACCGGTGGTTTCAGACTTTGACTTCTGATGAGAAACTGGGAGTATCTTGGAATTACCATACTGTTAACATCTTAATGCTCACATATGTATATACAATAAAAACTCTTAAATCTTGGTTCCCCATCCGATCCTCTCCATGAGACTTAGATTTAAGTAGACAGAGGTTTGCTGGCTTTCCTCACCCAGATAGCATGTCTTTGTCCTCATTCTCCTCCAACTCAAGCCCGTCTCTTCTCATGTTCCCACATTTCTTTCTCCAGTGTTTTTGTGTTTACTAAACACCAGCCGTTCCCCGATGTGATTTCATTTTCCTCCTCTCTGTCTTCACTTTTAACTGATCAAGTCCACTTTTCCCTTCTCACATTTGAACCCCAGCAATCATCTCTTAATCAGTTTTGTTCCCCATCTCAATCCACCTTGGACTGGCCACATCCTTATGGACCAAACACTATTGTTTCAGAACCAAGGATTAAAATAAGGAGCTAATCACTGTTTCTGCTGTCATGGAACTTACTTTCTACTTGCTGAAGACCAGCAACGTCACATGCACAGATAAATAACTAACATCTTTATGAACTGCATCGTGCGTTAAAGGGAATAGATGAGGACTTGAGGTGGAAAATGTAAGGGTGGACATATTTGCATAGTGTTGGCAAGTGAGACTCTCTCTGGCAACTATACTTCAGCTGAGATCTGAAGGATGAGAAGGAATTGGAATAGGAAGAGATGGGAAATAAATGCTCTTGGGAAATAAATGCTCTAGGCAAAATTGACTGTACAAAGAACCCTGAGATCTATCAGCCCAGTGTGGGCTCAAGAACTAAAAACTACAAGAGAGTGATTGATGCCCAAGAGAATGATTTGAAGTGGAATCCACGAAATGAGCATATCACACAGCTCTTGTAGCAATACCAGAATGTGCATTTTATTCCAAGTTCACTGGAAATCATTGAGAATTTTTTTTTAAATATTTATTTATTCATTCGTACAGAACTGGGGTACAGGCCAGCGATGCGGAGGGTGAGAGGATTCACCAGAGACAGAGTGGGAAGCGGAACAGGCAGATCGATGAAGTACACTGCTGAGGGGAGCAGCGGGCGGGCCAGGAGAGGTCTGCCACGCCATGTGGGTCACCTCTGGGGCAGGCGGGGATCAAACTCATGCGGAAGTGGCTTAGCTTCTTAGTGCTGTGCTTTAACCCGCTGCGCCACCAGGGAGGGCCCGAATCATTGAGAAATTTTAAGCAAAGAATAAGTTTTATCCGATTTACAGCTTTTAAAACCACATTTGCTTTGTGGTACATTTACTCAGATGGAGGTGAGAAAGGAAATGTGGAGACCAGGTAGGGAGCTGTGGCAGAAGTCTAGGTAAGAGGTAATGGTAGTGTGGACTAAGGTGTGAGCCAAAAAAATGGAGAAAGTTGAGAAGATCTGGAATAGTTTTCAAGGATACAGTCAGTGGGGTATCCTATGAGGTTAAATGTGGAGACAAAAGGAGATTAAAGACAACTGGTTTAAATATTTCTTTATTGGTAGGAATAAATCAGGCTAGAGTACTGTGAGGGAGACTTTAGAGAGTATCATCAGGGAAGAGGTACCAGAAGCTCTGAAATCCTTCCTGGGATGAGAGTGGGTCGATTCAGAGAGGGAACTGGTTTTTGATGGGATGGGTGAGCCATGCTGATGTTGGCATAGAAGGGAAGAAAGAGGAAATGGATGCTTGTGATGAGAGACAAATGCGGTTCAATGTCAAGTCTTCCATGTCCTCCATGAACTATGAAGCACAGTCACCATCTAAAACAGAACTGTGACCACAGCAGTGTTGCTTCCAGCTCTCGCTGACACTGCCTCCCTGTTTCCATCCTGACACATGATGCCTCGTGTTTCACACGCCAGTCTCCTAATGTTCCTTCCGGCCCTCTGGACATACCATCCCTCCCTGCACTTGACTTTGTGTGCCTTTACTGAAATGCCTTACCTCTTCCAGTTTTCTCCCCTTACCCCCTCCCATCCTCACCTCCTAAAGCACAATCCTTCAGGATGCAACCAGGAGACACTTTCTCCCCTCTTTGACCAGCTACTTGAATTCCCCCACTTTCATTCTAATTATTTGTTGTATGTCTGTAATCACCATAAAAATGTGAGCTCTGTGTGCACAGAAGCATGCCTTTTTTACCTTCGTATCTCACTATTTTCTTATTTTTTAAATTGGTAAGATTGCTTACCACTCTCATATAACATTTTTTGATTCATTTTTATTTTGGGTTTTTGGTCATTGCCTGCATGAGATAAAAAAAAAAACTGCAGACATGTTTCTTGAATTTAATAGTATCCATTGTAGTATCTAAATTTAGCTACTCCTGAATTTGATAGCAAAGCTAAATGGAACAGGTATCACATAGTTTCAAAGTAGGATAACGAAAACTAAACTTATTTACAAGATGTGAGCTGTAACTATGCTCATGCTCTTCCATGACTTGTTATTACTTCATTTTTCCTTCTCTCAGCAGCCAATTAATAGACTCCGGAGTACAAGTATCAGCTTTCGCTCCCTCTTGCCCTGCAGCCTGTGAGTCCTCCAGAGAGAGGATTATTGCTTAGTCATCTTTGTGTCATCATTACTTGGCACATTGCAAAGCTAGTAGAAGTAGAAGGCCTAAACATATTTAGAGATATTATTTTGTGTGGTGCAAAAATTACTGAGTTTCTCTAGAAGTTGTCAGATCCAGCAAACATCCCCCGCCACCCTTCAAGAACAAGTCTTTCTGTTTCTGTGATCAGTCCATAGAGAAAGCTCATCTGACTCTCCCTTCTTTATGATCTCTTCATCCATTTCAGAGGTCTTGGTTTGTTCTAAGTGGATTGGTTTCAAGTTCTGTAAGGCATAACCTTCCTCAACTTGTTCTCTTTAAGGAGCCAAACATATTTCACACATACGCCTCAGGCATGCTAACAATGCACTTGGTCACTCAGCAGTTGTGAATAAATATGTATCTTCACAAGCAGAGGTTGAAATGCCTCCAGTGGAATATTTTACAAGTGAAAAAAAAAGTTTACAGAAAATATGATAAATGTCTGAAGAAAATATTCACAATGAAATTCGAAGTGAGAAAAATAGTATGGAAAAATTGTATACACGGGCTCATCTTTTAGGAGAAAAGTGTGTATTTATTCTTTATAGTAGTATGTATAGTCTTCAGGCTGTGCACAGAAGTGAATCCAAAATAATGCACCAAAATGTAAAAATATAGTGGTTTTGCTGGATGGTGGAATTTGGGTACTTTCGATTTTCTTCTTCGTGCTGTTATTTTCTAAGTGGTAAGCTTGCTCACCGCTTTCACTTCAGATGGCTTTTTTAAATGTATTTTTATGTTTGATTTGGGTTAGTGATGAACAGAACAAGAACCAGGAGTCCTAGCTGAGAAATGTATTTTAGCCAAGAGGACTAGATCATGGAAGTAAATGTACATTAATGATATTTGACCCAGAAGAGGATTTGGAGATGACCTAAAATGTAAAAAATCTTATCAGGGCTCAAGAGCTTTTTCAAGGGGGTGACTAATCGCATCTGTTTAACTCCCCATCCTCTTTTGATTCCCCTGGATGTTCCAGGGGTTTCTTAGGAGAGCCTTGGTCTATCCTGGTATGTGTGATTGCCCAAGACTCTAAATGCAGCTTAATTTGCAAGCCCAAAATAGTCCAGTGAGTCACTTGGATATATTCTGAATCAAAGACTCAAAAACCAAAGCCTGCAAAAGGTCCTCATGCTTAGCTTGGAGTAAACATCAGTCAATTTTGTTTTCAAGGCTTCTAACACGGCTATTGCTCAGCATGGTCAGAGCAGATTACGAGTGAAGAGAGACAGCTCTTAATGGCAAGGACCACATGGTATGGTGTGATGGTATGGTGCTTCATGTTAATGATTTTTGATAATCTCTGTCATACTTAAAACCATGTAAGGCACATCCAACGTGGGATAAAAGACAGAGATCAGAGCAGCAGATGGGGTACACAGACATCTGCCTGGTGGAGTCTTCCCCTATTTACACTGTTCATCTTGGTTCAATCATGAAGTGTCTTCTTCCACTCTCAAAGTGTTCCATTTAAGATGATCATTTCATAGGGCCACCCTGTGACTGAGATGACTAAGTCAAATCTTCTCGAGTCCATGATTTCATCTCTGTCTGCCTTTTCAGATAGATCAATAGAACCATGGAAGGAGCCTTGAAGGATTAAAGCTCTGAATAAGTTGATCTCTTTCTATTACAACAGCTGTGCCAGTGGCTGCTAATCCTTCTAGGATCGTGAGCACTGCATTTGGAGTCAATGGGAGGAAATCTCAAGAACACATTGAAATTGACAAGTGGCTTTGACATTTGCTCTTTGACTCCTAAGCCGTGGATTTACGTCTTCTTTAGGACAGTTTGAGCTTCTGTTTCCTTTATTCCATGGGGATTCCTGCTTGATCCCTTTTCTTTAGGAGAATAAGAGTTTAAAGGGCAACATGTCTCATTCATTGAGGGTTTAATGCTTCTTCTTCGCCCTCAATGTCTGAAAAGTCAGTCTCTAGGAACAAAGTCAAAGAGGACTCAAATTGAGGCAAATATTTGTATTTCGACAAAGGCCGTGCGGTACTCAGATTCCTGCCCTAAGAGTAGAAGTGTAATTAATGAACTTGGGGGGAAACTTGCATTTTCTCCATTATTTTTAAGTCCCTGGAAATCTCTGTGCTCTGTAAATTTAAGATGAAGGACTGTGTTACTTCAAAACACAAATGGTTCTATATTTCTTCTTGTGTCCCTGAGCCCTTTGAAAATGGATGATGGGATTGCTCTTGCTACAAAATTAAGTATGTGAGCACATGAAGAAAATTTTAATATTAGAGGGTTTGTGTTGCTCAACTTCACTTAATGGATTCTTGACCAATGGAGCAGAAACAACTGGTTGTCTCCCAATGGCCATATTCATCAGCTCCCCTATCCTTCTTCCTCTTAAAAATACTCTTGTCTTATCCATGTGGCCATGCTTTTGAAGGGAGATCTTGTCTTATCCATGTGGCCATGCTTTTGAAGGGAGATCTTGTGAGTTGTTGCTTTAAGCCAGTCATGATGGTTCTACCTTTTGGGGTATGTGCTACATTGTTCACAAGTAAGATGGGAGCATTAACCTGTTGGGGAGCTTTGGGGTGCTCTTTCATCACTCTTAAAATGAGGTTCACACAGTAGCATGGAGGAAGCAATCACCACACTTACAGTTGTACTGTAAATTGAGCAAATAAAAGAAGACAAAACATCCTGTGGGCATGGGTTGGAACTGTTCTGATCAGTGTGAATTCTTGACTTCTACAATATGCATGCGGACGTGTGTATATGTTTATGAGCAGAGGTATGTGTATACAAGTGCATGTATGTGTATATGTAATTTATATTTCTTACATCCAACTGGTAAAGGCCAAGAGAAAAATGTCACCTCAGTAACAATGAGCACAGCAGGTAGGCAGATTTTTGACCAGCACCCACTGAGCCTCCGCTTCCTTGCAGAAGTTCCAGGGGGGGATGCATGAATCGAGGTGGACTGGAGGAGTATGTTGATCTCCTCTTGCTCATGCCCTAACTGATCCTTCAACAGACCATTCCACCATTCTGTGAGTTGGCTGCTACAACTATGAGATATGTAATCAAACCAGTGGAGTCCTTGGTTATAAGCTCCTTATTGAATCTCTTTTGAAACAAATCTGGCCCTTGATCTGCAGCAGTTCTGTGGGCGATGCCATGTTGGTAGGTGAGGCCCTCTGTGCCCTTGGAGAGAGTGCTGGCAGTGGCTATGCGTGTGGAGAAGGCATATTCATAGTAGGTAGACAAGCGTGAATTCCACTATCACTATCTCTTCCTCTCTTCCTGAGTAGAAGCGGTCAATTATGGTCAACCTTCCACTAGGGGCTTGCTGAGATCCTTGAAGGTGCAATAGGAATTGGCACCTGTGTCTGCTATTGATTGGCTGGGCATTCAACAGTGCAATGGTTAGGTCATTGGTAAAAGGAAGCCTGTACTGCGGGACCCATGCACAGCCATCCAGGCCATCCCACCAGTGGTGCCGTTGTAACAGTACTGGAGTGACTGCAAAGAGGGGCTGGCTCACACCTGGCTCCTTCCATGGACGACACAAGCACCACTGCATCAGATGACTCTCACAACTGGGTTGCAGCACACCCAGCACTGCTGTCCAGCCCCCACCCCCCCCACCAAGCTCTTGCCCACAATTGGGCAGCTACTGACTGTGAACATACAGCTTGAAGTAGAGCCTTGTGTGTAGGAGACACACTTGTCAATGTAGTGTCAAGAAGGAGGCAGGGCAAGGTTAATGAAATCAGGAAGAAGAGGAAGCCAGTGAGGTAGTCACTGCCATTGGATCTTCTCCGAGCCTGGTGAAGCACTTGGGAATAGTGTGCCTCGTGGACTCAAGCGACTACTGTCAGGTCCTGTCCGTGATTCTTCCTTCCATCCATGTGGCCCCTAATGCCTTATCCCCCGGGGTCTGTATGTCAGTTTCCACCAGATGTCAGAAAACTCTTAGAAGAGAAATACAGAGATCTAACTGGGCATATGTGGTACCGGAAAGTTGCATCTCTGAAAGCTGGTTAAGAAGTGTGCTGAACTGGGAAGTGACAGCAGAAAAGTAGAAAGAAGTAGGTGGAAAGAAATTGGGAGTGGTACTCAAGGTTGCCTCATGCAGTCCAAAGGGTAGTATGAGGAACAGGCGGGATTTGAGCAAGACATGCCTTGCTTCACTCTTACCTGGCCGTGACACCTTGCCTGATTTATCTGACCATTCTAAAGTTGCATTACGAGGATGATAGATTACCAGAAGTGACATCTGTTAAGTTCCTTGCTTTGGACCTGTAATAAATGTTGCTGACACACCAAAGTGGGCAAAGCAAGAGATGCACAGTCAGCTTCCTAGTCTTGGCAGGTACAGAGGAGGGGGAGGAGACTGGAGATGAGAGATGAATTCATAGGAAGAGGACATCGGCCCAAAATGCGTAGAGAACTTAATCAGCAGAGGACTGTGTGTGCATTATGTAGGGTGGGGACCGTGGAAAGGGGAGGTTGTAGGAGTAGTAAGAGCAGAGAAATGGGCTCTAGACAGCCATTAGATCTGCTCTGGCAAATAGAAAGGGCTTTCTGCTGGCGTCTCTCAGTCACAAACTAGAGGTGGGAGCAGAAGAGCCTACAACTGGAGAGACTCTTGATTGCCAGTTGGAGTAGTTTGACTGATGTGCGGTTGGCAGTTAGGAAGGAGACATAGATAAACTCCTTCAAAGATTGGAAATGTAACCAAAGCCGCCACCTGGCTCCCCTGACCCAGCTCAATTTGGCTATCATCCTTGTCCTTCCTGGAGCAAATTACGGGTGGGTGGGGCTGGTGGCAGGGGGCTAACTCTAACTCAGTTCTTACTTTCAGAGCATAGCTCAGTACTGAGACATAGTAGGTCATGGATGAACGTGTGAACGAAGGAGCAGTGAATAGAAGCACTGGGTGTTTGTCTACTCACTTCCTTATTGCTGTTGCCGTGAACTTGTGTGCTTCCCTGCGTGACACATTTGCCTTTCTGATGCCAGCACCAGCTAGAAGGACTCATGGGACTGCTTCCCACCCACCCCAGCCATCGGTCCTGCTGGAGGTCTGCTGGAGGTCTGGAAGTTAGATACACGTGGCATGTATGTGTCTCCATTTTTCTACCTGCTTCTCATCAAGCTGTGTTTCAGCGGGTGTTTGTATAAATGTGTCTTCAATTCACTGAAGTATAATTGTGGTCATGTACATGCACAGAAGGAAACACAGTGGGCAGTGACTACAGCTTCTGCCAGAAAATCTAGAACAGGTTCTGTTCTGCAATGAAAAGAAAGTAAAAGAGTCATAGCTCTGTATTTTATTTAAAAAAAAAAAAAAAAAAACCTTAGTCCTCGTTACTGGCCTACTTATTCCAAGCAATAGTGAAGCTAACAGGGTTTCAGTACTGTCAATGAACTTGAACAATTTCTCGGAGACTTAGGTAGCAGATTTTGACCGACTGTGAGACCATGTAGGGAATGAAGTCCAGGGAACGTGCTGTTACTTTCTATTCATTTCCCAGTGACTTGCACTGGGAGTGACTTGGCTGTTTGCTCTTCCCCAATCCAGAAGGATTTGCAGGGTGAACCTGATAGTCCCAGGTGAATGTTTTCTGATTTGCTTATAAAATTGCAGAAAAGATTATTTTTAAGCAAAGCGCTTGGCCACTTAGCAGGCGAACATTGTAAGCATTTGAAAGAATTTAGCAGTGTCTCCTCAGCCCCTTCGTGTTCCAGGGCATTCTTCTGCCACAGCACGTGAAGCACAGCTGCTCCTCTTCCGGCTGGTGGCTACCTTGTGACCGTCCCTTTGTCATGGGACATTCTGTTCTTCCCACCAGCCCCAACCTGTTTGAACTTGGCATCCACGGACCACACAGCTCTTTGTGCAGTCTGACCCCCTGGGATGGGACCAGTTTCAGCTTTTCCATGACCAAAGCTTCTATCCCCACAGCATTTGGATATTGAGACACTTGGGCCAGGAGAAATTGTGCCCTGAATTTCAGAGAACTTGCTCTTTGGCATAGCAGGAGGAAGTAGTTAGTACAGCCACGGGGCATTTGGAAGTGTTCCATTCCCTTATTCTTTTCCTGAGTTAAGAAGCTGTGGTAGGAATCAGGAATATGGAGAGAGGCACATGGGATGTAGAATGGGAAACAGTGATCTCTGAAGAACAGATACACTCCCAGAGTAGCTTGGGAAGGAAGCAAACAAAATGCTCGCTGGGAAAGCAGACATTATCTGAAAACAATCTGAGTTTAGAACATTAGGAAAAAAGAAGGAATTTAAAATGCCGTGTTGCTTCTTGAGGTAAAATAAGAAGCGGTTCAGTAGTAGGAGAAAAACCTGGAATCAGAGGTTTGGGCTTTATATTCATACCTTGATGAGAATATTAACTGTCGGATGAAAACAAAATGTTGCTATGGGTGTAAGTAATAACAATTCATTTTTTTTTTTTTAAAGATTTATTTATTTATTCATACAGAACTGGGGTACAGGCCAGAGGCTCAGGGGCGGTGAGAGGCTCCACCAGAGACAGAGTGGGGAGCAGAACAGGCAGAATGATGAAGTACACTGCTGAGGGAAGCAGCGGGCAGGCCAGGAGAGGTCTGGCTCGCCATGTGGACTCCTCCGGGGCAGGCGGCAGGCGGGAATCGAACTCATGCGGAAGTGGCTTCAGATTCTCAGCGCTGCGCTTTAACCCGCTGCGCCACCAGGGAGGGCCAACAATTCATTTTTTTTAACAATTCATTTTCTTCCTTAAGTATTTTTTATTTTGAATCCTCGCCCTAAAATAGTTTATTACCTTAATCATTTTTAGGAGCGCTGTTGAGTGATATTAAATATATTATACTATTGTGTTACCGCCTGTCCCCTCCAGAACTCTTCTCATCTTGCAAAAGTGAAGCTCTGTATTGGTTTGAAAGCAACTCCCACTCTCCTCTCTCCCCTCCATTACTGTCTACCTTCTGTCTCTGGTTTGACAATTCCAGGTATCTCATGTAAGAGGAGACAGGTTGTATTTGTGTTTTAGTGAGTGAATTGTTTCATGTGATAAAACATCCTCAAGGTTCATCCATATTGTAGCTTGCTTCAGCATTCCCTTGCTTTTTGAAGGCTAAATAGTATTCCACTACATGTATATAATCTATTTTGTTTGTCTGTTATTTTTCACTGGACACTTGGGTCTCTTCCACCTTTGAGTTACTTTGAGTTACTGTGAGTGACATTATAAGCATGGATATGTAGGTATCTATTTGAGTTCCTTCAGGCTGTCCTAACAAAGTGCTCCAGAGTGAGTGCTTCAACAAAGTAAGAAGACAACCTAGGGGGTGGGGAAAAATATTTATAAGTCGTATATTCAACAAGAGGCTTGAATCTAGAATATAAAGAACTTTTACAACTTAATTTAAAAAATCAGTTAATATATGTGTAAAAGATTTGAACTTATATTTCTCCAAGCAGATATACAAATGCTCGATAATTCTGGAATATATACTCAAAATGATTAACTATTAGGGAAAGCAAAATCAAAACTTTAGTGATACAGCACTTTATATCCATTGAGATAAATATTATTAAAAAGAACAACAGAGCAATGTTAGCAGGAAACTTCATACACTGCTGATGGGAAAGTAGAATATTTTGACATTTCCAAAACAGGGTACAGTAACCATCTGGCCCAGAAATTTCATTGCTGGGTATATAATACCCAAGAGAACTGGAAATTTAAGGTGACATAAAAATCTGTATGTGAAAGTCCATATAAATCTATTGGGACATTTGGCAACAGAAAGAATGACACATTCGACAGCATGATGAGCCTTGGAAAGTGATGCTACGTGAAAAGAGCCAGGCACACATGCCTCCCTCTTGCCTGATTCCATGTATCTGAGTTACCAAGGCCCATTTGCCTGGATAGAATTGACTAGTGGTCTGCAGGACTAGAGGGAGGCAGTGTTGGGGGAATATGGCCTGACTGCTGAAGGGAGTGTTTCTGCTTCTCTTCTTTAACAGTGAATGTCTCTAGAAATGGTACTAAATACTCACTGAAGTTTGGCTTTGTTTTTTGTTTTTTTCAAGATTTATTTTTTATTCAGAAATTACTGGGATACAGGCCAGAGGCTCAGGGGCGGTGAGAGGATTCACCAGAGACAGAGTGGTGAGCAGAACAGGCTGACTGACAAAGTACACTGCTGAGGGGAGCAGCGGGTGGGTCAGGAGAGGTCTGCTGCGCCATGTGGGTCACCTCCGTGGCTGGGGACCGAACTCATGCTCAAGTGGCTTTAGCTTCTTAGTGCTGTGCTTTAACCCGCTGCGCCACCATGGAGGGCCCTGGCTTTGTTTTTAACATAATGAAATAAAGTATTAAACTGAAAACATGGAACAAAGAAATCTGTGCATATTAAACAGAAGCAGTCATAACGAAAGCAAATGCAATTTAAAGATAAACTGTATTCACAGATAAATTAAAGAGAGGCCATTGGCTGATTCAACATGTAAAATTCAACTGTCAGATGCAAGAAATTCATATTTTCACAAATGAATTTCTTTTCAGCTTTGATTTGGAAAATCCTGTAACTTATAGAAACATTGCAAAGCCCAATCCAAAAATGTCACCCCTTTTTCACCTAGATCCATAGCTTGTTAATATTTAGCACTATTTATCATTTGTGTCCTTTTTTTTTAAGATTTTTTTATTTACGCATACAGAACTGGGGTACAGGCCAGGGGTGCAAGGTGGTGAGAGGATTCCCCAGAGACAGAGTGGGGAGCAGAGTAGGCAAATCGATGAAGTACACTGCTGAGGGGAGCAGCAGGAGGGTCAGGGGAGGTCTGATGCATCATGTGGGTCAGCTCCCTGGCCGGGGATCAAACTTGCACTGAAGCGGCTGCGGATAGCTTGCGGTGACCCGTTGTGCCACCTGGGAGGACCCTGTATCCTTTCTTTTTATGTGTGAACACACACGTTCTTACTTGGTCATGAAAAATATTATACATGTGCATATAAATTATATATAATATATAGATACTATATACGTGTATATACAATATAAATACTATTTTGTGCATATGTAATATGTGCACTGTGCATAGATAATATATGATATAATATTTATATTATATATATATAATATAAATCAATTGTTATACATATGTCTGTATACATTTTTCCCCCCTCAGCTAAGTGAGAATTTATGATATAATCTTTTAGTGCTAGGGCTATCAAAGTGTATTTTGTAAGAATAATTTAATATTAAAAGTAATCATAGTCACAGTCCTAATTTTGTGGGAGATGAACATGTTCGGCTGCACAACTCTGAATATGCCGAAACCATTGACTTGGATCATTTCAATGCACCACGCTCTGTGAATTCTTTCTCAACAAAGCTGTTTCACAGTTGAATGCTCGACACTGAGTGCTGCCTCCTCGATACAGCTGTTAGGAGTCTAAGGCAAAGGCACTGTTGCAGATCCTGTGTTTAGGTCTTGAGGTTTGTCACTCTGCAGGAGCTGAAGACTTAAACTTTTGTGTCGCCTGAACACATTTTCTCTAGTTGCTAGAAGAGCAGGCCACGTCACGCACTCACACGTGGCCGAGTTCTTGAGCTGAACCCTTCTGAGTCATTCGTCACTGGGCATTATGATGAGCAGCTTTGGAATGGAGGAGGTTCTTAGAAGGTATGAGAAAGTTTTCCATCGCACCCACTTTCCAACCTTTTATAGATGAGTTGCTGGTTGGAATGTGGCTCGTGGAACATATGTTGCAAGTATATTTGGTAAAACTTCACTTGAAACCACAGAAACTCTGCTGACCTACACTGGCAGTGCTGTTTCTTGGCTTCGAGTTTCCTGGGACCCCCAGGGATATCTTGGCAGAGTACCCTGTTTGTTGTATGTCAGCAGGGAGTGCCTCTCTCAGCTTCCCTGTGCATCGAAGTTTCTCTGTGGTCATCTTCATGTCCTGTTTTTTAAGGTTTATTTTTATATATTTACGCACAGAAGAGCCAGGGTGTAGGCCAGAGGAGCAGGGGGTGAGAAGATCCACCAGAGACAGAGTGCGGAAGCTGAAACCACTGCTGAGGGGAGCAGCGCGGAGACAGGAGAGGTCTGCTGCGCCCTGTGGGTCCCTCCCTGGCTGGGATCGAACTCGTGCTGCAGCGGCTGCAGATAGATTTGTAGTGCTGAGACTTTAACCCCTGCACCACCAGGAGTATCCCGCCCCCCCCCCCCCCCCCCATGTCCTTCTTGTTTAAAAGCGACACCCTCTCCTCTGAGTTTAACTCCTTACTTCCCACCACATCTGCTAAGACTTTGTCTTGTCATTTCCAGACCGTTCTCTGGCCTCTTGACCTTGTCCCTCTCGCTTCTGTTCTGGGTTAGACTGTTGCTCAAATCCCCCAGCCTTTTTTTAGAAAACAGCAACCCATGTACCAACATCGACCATCAGAACTTTCCTTTGGTTGTTATTATTTTTTCTTCATCCTACCCGTCTTTCCCCACAACTTCCACAGTTGTCCTTTTTTTGGAAAAGTTTGTTTTCCTGTTTTCATTCCTGTGTTTTGAATTAAGAGACCAAGCTCACCCAGTTACAAATCTGGTGCTAAAATTAAGTCTAGAACTGGTCACCCTTAGAACAATTCTGGGTGTGAAAGTGAAATGAGTTTGCAACAAGGGGGAGAGTTGTTTCTCCAGACGTGGCGCTAGGAAGCCAGCCACGCAGTGATCAGACTCTGGGTTACTTGGTTAGAAGCAGTGAGCATGTTACTTGGTGTAGGAGCACATTTAATTTATCTTTTAGGTATTGGAAGATGGAGCGGTTTCCTGGAGAGAAAATACTCTCCTTCGTAACAGACGAATGTCCTTCCTACGGAGCAATGTCCCCAGGCAATTGTTGGGATGTATTTTGCTCTGTGCGTTTATTTTAAGTTCAAGTTCCTGGTAGGTAGCCAAGATTCCGAGTGTCCATGACCTTGAGTGTTGAGTCTAGCCTGGGACTGGTGAATCCCCCTGCAGGCAGGGATACGCATCATTTTACATTCACCAAGGGGATGAGACGATCAATGACTCTATCCCTAGATCAGGGGGTTTCGCCACACACAGCATTGCTAACACACACTATTACACACAGAATCCACAGTCACTGCTTTCAAACTTGCTCATTACCTCCAGAGAAAGTGGTTTATGTCAGCTAGGAATAGGCTTATCAATTGCAACTGAATCCAGTTTAGGAAAAGAGTTTGTGCTTACAAACATACCTCAGAGCTATCTCACAGTAGAAAATGTTAGGATATTACCTATAAAGCTGGTGTAGTATTTCTCCCAAATACCACCGTGCCTTTTAGTGAGCAAATTAGTTTTTTTATTGCCCCCCCTTTTTTTTTTTCATTTTTGCATCAGGGGAAAGAAAGATCAGAAAGGTTGAAATATCTTGGATAGAGTTCACCGCAATAAAGCTTTTTGATTAAATTTGGCTCTCATGGTAGGTGGATAAAATCCACAACTTAAGGAAAATTGATAGCTAGGTCATGGCACAACAGTTCCTGATATGCATTTTATAATCTGCAATAGTTCTGTGAGAAGTGTGGACAGAAGAGCCGGAAGCCTGTACAGGGCATTTAATTTAAGACTTTTTCCTTTGGATCCCAGGGTATACTTATATGTAGCCCTGACACTCCTCAGTCATCATCCATCTACAAGAAATAGACTTCTGCTGGTGATCTCCCTGCAGTCGAAGACTCGGTACTGTTACGTGTAGGGGAAGCTGGTTGCTCCCGTCTCTGCAAGCTCTGGCTCTGAGCAAGGCCATAGGAGGAAATAATACTTATTCCTTGCAGGTGTAGTCATCATTAAATTAATTAAGTTGACATGCTGGTCACTGCGCTAAGCAGATTACTATTCGATGCTCAGAAATTCCTGCTTATTATGCCTGTGATCAGTCACTTGTTATTAAGAAAACACTTGCCCAAAATAACCAAGGAGAACACCTGGCGCCTTTAGCACTCACTTACCCAATGTGCATTTGTCCTGGGGGCATTGAATGTATTGGTTTGCTCCTTGAGACCCTGCCAAGGTAGATATTGGTTCTCCCTTTGAAGGATGAGGCTTAGATTAAGAGCTTTCTAAAGTCTCACAGCTCACAAGAGCTATTATTTTGCCCCTTTCTCTTGGCCTCTTTTTAGAGGATTGTGTTGGGTTGTTTTCTAACATCACCATAGATACCCTTGATGGATACTTTTTGAAAGAGAATTTTTATTGACATACATTGGTTTGCAATATGATAGAAGCTTAAGGTATGTAGTGTGGTTTCAACATTTGTGTCTGGGCCCTCATCATTGCTACAGAGTCTGGCTTCTGATACTTCTAAATCATCTGATTCTGTAGAGATAGGACAGGACACTTCCCTTGGTCCTTTACCTGGCTCCCCAATAATCAAGACTTGGGAAACTTAGAATCAATGGTGTTCCATTGAAAACAATCCAACAAAAGCCTGAAAGTTAAAGAATAGCTTAGTATATCAGGTGATTATTATATAGTATCTCCTCATGTTTTTGGCTAGCCATGAAAAAAAAAATCTTGGGGAAATTGTATAGGTAACAATGTGTATGAGATATGGACCGTATTTGTTTATTTTTATTGAGTGATTTGTCTTTATTGAGGTCACATTAGATCCTTTACCTTATACCATTGGTTCCCTCCTCATTTTGTTTCCACCCTCCACTTACCCCAACTAGTAGCCTCAATTCTGCAGTCATATTTCTAGGACTTGTTCTGGTTTAGCTTTGTCTTTGTCAGTTCCTTCCCCCCCCACCCCCATTATCCTCTTGAGTGAAGTCATTATCCAGATGAGTGAAGTCATCTGGTTTTTTCCTTTCTACTTCTGATTTAACTCACTTAGTATCATCTTCTCCAATGCCATCCATGTTGTTGCAAATGGCAAGAGCTCATCCTGTTTATAGCTGCATAGTATTCCATCATGTATATACACCACATCTTCTTAATCTGCTGTTCTACAGAGGTGTTTTGACTTTGTTTCCATGACTTGGCTATTTTAAATAGTACTGCAGTGAACACAAGAGCGCATGTTTCCCTTCAAATCAGTGATTTTGTATCCTTCAGGTGAGATGTAGGAGTGGAAATGCTGGATCAGGTGGTAGATCTACTTTTTATATTTTGAGGAACCTCCATAATATAAAAAGGGGCTGGAACAGTCTAAGTTTTACTCACACTTCTGACCATGTAGGTCGGTGGAACATTCTATTGGTGCACCAGTAATTCATGCTATTTTTTGGTATTTGGTCTTACAGATAAGCTGATTTACATGTCTCAAGATGACTGGATGAAACAGTTTCCAGGCATATTGCCTAAGAGTAAAGAGCTCTACTTCTTGTGACAGCCTGGGTTATGGTACCACCTGAGGCAAATCTGTGAACTGTGGTGATGATAAAAACTGAGGGCCTCAGTCTTTCTATAGGACCATGGAATTTTCCCTAAGGATTGCATGAGGTTCTTGAAATCACGCTGTAATATGAGTAGACTCACGTGAATAAAAACTGCTCAGAAAATAAGTTTTTGACTTTTGTAAACTACAATTCTCTTTTTGGAAAATTTCACATTGAAATGCTGGTTTACTCAGAGTTTTTGTCTTTTAACTTGAACCTCTAACTTAAAGTGTCACCAGAGGGAGATGTACTAAAGCAGGAAAGTATGTGACAGGACAAAGGTCACGACCACTAGGTTTTATTATTATTGCTATTATTTATGTGTGTAAGAACTAGGGTACAGACCAGAGTGGTAGGGGGAATGAGAGGCTTCACCAGAGATGGAGTGGGGAGCAGAACAAGCAGATGGATGAAGTACACTGCTGAAGGAGCAGCAGGGAGACAGGAGAGGTCTGCTGCACCCTGTGGGTCACTCCTTGAGTGGGGATTGAACTCTTGCTGCTGTGGCTGTGGACAGCTTCAGAGTGCTGAGCTTTAACACTTTGTGTCACCAGGAAGGGTCCCTAGGCTGGCTTGGTTGTTGCCAGGCTGTAGCTTGCAAGCTTGACTCTCAGAAACCCTGTTCTCCTTGGAGAGAAAGGTGACTAGGTCCAGTGGAAGCAATCGTGGGTCGGAGGGTTCTGCTGAGTCTTTTCAGGAGGGGAAGCGAGAAAGAAAGAGAAGGAGAAGGAGAGAAGGATGGAAAAGGGAGTGGGAGAAGAAATCGGGGAGGAGATGGGGCTGGGGTTAGGACGTAGCTTGCTATCATTTTTTATACTGCTTTGGCCATAGTTTTTTTTACTTCCTTGCTTCATATTGGCAGGATTTCAGAATGTGCCACAGGCCGGAGAGAGGGCTGTGTTGTTTACTTTTTTTTTTTTTTTATTTAAAGTGTTCCACAATACATGCTATTAAACGGGTAGGTAAAACGGAAAGGAGAACCCCCCAAAACACTGACTCAGAACTTAATAGGAATGCAAATTCCTAAGATTTAGTCATCCCCACAAGGAAAGAAGAACAAAGAGGAATGTTCATATAACCCCTAGGATTGATTAATCCATTTTACAGACAAACCAACACGCCTTGTAATTGATAACATGCATCCTCCCGCCCCCCGGCCTTTATAAAAGGGTTTTGTGTACAGTAATGAAAAACAGCCTTACAGAGTGAATTTGGGGATCTTTCTCTGTGGTGACCTCCACACGGGTCAGTGGCGTCAGGATGGGATGGACTTAGCTAAAAAATCTAACAACTGGTGAGACTGGAGACAGGCAGGCCAGACTGGCACTCAGAAGCGAGAGGTGAAGAATTTTCCTACTTTGCTGCAATCTCCTAATTTTCAAGCCTCTGGTTGAATCAGATTTACCACCTGGCAGTTTGGCTTGTCCTGAGGGGAGGTGAAAACGATGTTATTAAAATTATGATCTTAGATGGGTGGGTGTGTGTGTGTGGGGGAACGATCCATTTCCTTCAAGAAAAAAAAAACACATAACCCTCAAATTCTCCATCCTCCCCCCTACTTTTTTTTTGAACAATTTTGAAGACAGTTTTCTGTAATTCAGTAGCTATTTAAGAAAATCTTTCGGCGGGGGGAGGGGGAGATTGTTGAAATACCCAAGGGCAGTTAACTGTGATTTGTCAGTTTATTTATTTATGCATATAAGAACCGGGGTACAGGCCAGAGGTGTGGGGGTGAGAGGATTCACCAGCGACAGAGTGGGGAGCAGAACAGGCAGATCCACGAAGTACACTGCTGAGGGGAGCAGCGGGGAGACAGGAGGGGTCTGCTGCGCCCTGTGGGTCCCTCCCTGGCCGGGGATCGAACTCATGCTGCAGTGATGTGACAGCTTCACAGTGCTGAGGCTTGACCCGGCACCACCAGGGAGGCCCTCCATGTGTATTTTGAAAAGATTGAAGACATCCCTAAATTTCTCTCGCACTGCGCTGCTCTATTTTATCTCAAAGTGTAGTTCTGACACCCTGATGCCTGTGTTTCCTTTTGATAAGACCCATGAATGAAGCAGCTTGCAAATGAGGAAGGAGCGGCCGCGGGGCTTCCCCGCCTGACCGCGCGCCTCCTGCCTGCCGACCAGACCACAGTTGCAGGGCACTGACTGGTGTGATTTGCTCTGAGGCGCTTTCAAGCGCATGTCGTCAGCGCCCAATGGTTAGCGTGACAAAACACCACCCTCCTGGTCTAAAACAAGCTTCCAGCCGTGAAGCTGAAGAGCGCCCCTTCCGCCTGCTTTCATTGGCGCCCCGCTCCCCGGGTCTTGGGGCGGCCCTGTGTGCCACTGTTGCCCCCACGCGAGGCCTCCCTGGCGCTGTGCCCTGGGCCGGTCTTCACCTGTGTCTCCTCCCAGGATGCTCCTGCCTCCGCTGCCTTCCATTCTCTTGCTCTTCTTGTCGCCCTGCCCGGCTCACTCGGCTTTCTTCTCTGTGTGTCACGGCCACGTCGTCGTCTACACAGCGAAATCATGCCCCTCTTTAGCTCCACCTGCTTGCGAATCTGCCTTGGCCCAGAGCCTTAGCGTTAACACGCCTGCATCGCTCTCTGCCTTCTCCACATGCCTTTTACTTAGCGTCCTTTCATTTCTTTTCTTTTCTTTTTTAAAGATTTACACATTTACGCATCAAGAATTGGGGGTGAAGCCAGAGGTGTGGGGCTGTGAGAGGATTCACCAGAGACAGAGTGGGGAGCAGAACAGGCAGATTAACACATTACACTGCTGAGGGGAGCATCAGGGAGACAGGAGAGGTCTGCTGTGCCCTGTGGGTCACTCCCTGGTGAGGGATCAAACTTGTGCCACAGTGGCTGTGGGTCGCTTCGCAGTGCTTCACCTAGCCCATTGCAACACCAGGGAGGGCCCACTGAGGGTTCTTTTAATTTGACAGACTGTTGTCACTGCTGCCTCCCTGCAGCTGCCACCACCACCATCATGACCTCACCGCCCTCATTGCCATCATCACGCCATCATCACGCAACACCACCAGCAACATTACTACCACCACCATCACCACCACCTTCCAGATCACCACCAACACCACCACCATCATAACCATTACTACTACCGTTTCCACCACCACAATTTATAGCTAGGTTGCAGGCTTCTCTCTTTCTTCTAGTGCTTATCTGTATATGGGTAAGACGTGGGGTATGGCTTTGAAGGGTTTGCATTATAATGACAGAGATGGATGGACAGATGGGCTCCATCCATCAGTGGAGAGGGAGACATTAAAGATATGTCCAGAGTACTGTGGCCACAGAGAAAAGGGCCTTGTTGTATGTTTTTTTTTCTTTTTTGTGGCTTCTTGCAGAAGATGCTAGAGCTGAGTGATGAAGCTGACGGCTAGAGACAGGTGAAACATTCCAGGGAAATAGGAGCAGAGACATGGAACATTAAGACAGCAAAATGTGCTGTGTGTATGTGTGTGCACACATCACAGTTTCCAAACACACTGTAGTCACTGGAATAATCATTACACTCTTTTTTTTTTTTTTAAGCAGAGATGATATGGTGTGACACTTCTGGAAAATCTAGATGATTTTTCTTCTTAAATATGAAATTTGAAAAATATTAGCCTTTCAGTATTGGTTCCAACTCATCCCCCAGCATTTTCTCTGCCACTGTCTTCTTTGCTTAAAGCAGGTAACGTACAGTTCTTTGAATATACCAAAATGTCTTTCCCCCGTCATTTAAAGCTCATCCTCATTTTACTGTTGTCTTCTCAGGTTCTGGTTATCAAACTCCTACCCATGGCTTTAAAAGATGTTTTATTATGGAGACACTCTAATCTATAGAGAGAAGACTTAGAGTAGAACGATACTCATTTGCCTTCTTATATCCTAAGAATTAGCAAAGGACCACTTAAAACACCACCTTCTAGGTGAGGTTATTTTCCTCTTGTTTGATTGATGAGATGTGTGAGAAATATAATTTTAGCATAAATAATACAGAGGACAAGAACAAAAGATGACATCTCAGAAAATAAGTTGCCTAACAGGGGACATTCCATTTAGCTCACATTTAAAATATGTATGTAAACACAGACACGAGAGGGTAAAAGACACTAGTGTTTAACCAGCACCTCGTATATACTAGTCTTCCTTATTGTGCCAGCAAGCCTCACCTCTGGTTTGCAGGTGTAGAAAATGAGTTCAGGAAACGTTCTCAAAGTCCTACTATTAGTAAGAAACATAGTTGGGATTGAAAATGAAACTTGTAGTGGTGTTGAAGCTTGTAATGTTTCCACTCCGTTTTGGTCTTTCTTCAAGGACTCAATGATAAAATTCAACACAGGTGAGAAAAAACAATGTATGTTCAGGCAACCAAGAGGTGTGATGCACAGGCCCTGGGCAAAGTCACTGTCAGAATGGAACTCAATCTGAGAATGCAGATGATAAACACCTAAATAATATATAGATGTGAAAGTCAATACCTCCATGCAAAAATGAGAGGTTGTGAGGAAAGACGGGGTGTCAATGAAAGGTGCTGATGGAACTTTTTCAGACAGAGTGAGCATTTTATTTGTTATTATTTAAGTTTGTCTTTATCTATGCATACAAGAGCTGGGGTACAGGCCAGAGGTGGGGGTGAGAGGACCCACCAGAGACAGAGTGGGGAGCAGGACAGGCAGATCTACTGAAGTCCACTGCCGAGGGGAGCAGCGGGGAGACAGGAGAGGTCTGCTGCGTTCTGTGGGGCAGCTCCCTGGCCAGGGATGGAATTCAGGCACTCCTGCTGCAGTGGCTGGTGATAGCTTCATAGTGCTGAGACTTAACCTGTGCCACCAGTGAGATCCAGGAGTGCACATTTTAAATCAAAAGGGCTGAGGTTCGGGAAAGTTCATTGAGTCTTTGCGTTCCAGACCTGTGAGAGGCACCAGGGTGTGAAAGCTGGGGTGGACAGTTAGCCTAAAGGGAACTCAGGAAGGTCTGGAAAGGGCGTGTGGGGTTGTGATAATGATCTGAACTTGGAGCTGAGTTTCTGTCCTGGAAAGGGCTGCCCTCGAGCAGGGAGAACTCACAGAGAAACACAAGTTCCCAAAAGATTCGTCTGCCTCCTTGAAGCCAAAATGAGCGCACATTTCACCCGAGTGCTCGCTGCCTTTCATTCTCTAAATTTCGTGCAATGCCAGAACCACGTGACACCCCCATTGGCATCTCAGCCATGGGTGAGCAGAATCCGTGTTCACTGTGGGAAAGTCAACCTGCCCCCCACCCCGCTCCCCCTTGTCTCTACCTGGCCCTGCTGGCCGTTTTTCTTGGGATCACTGATTTCAGAACATTTACTGGCTCCTCTTGGTGCTGCGTGCAGCTCCCGTCGGAAGGTAAGACCAGGTGCACGCTCAAGGAGAACAGCAGGCCTGCAGCTTGCCACTTCCTTGGCTGGGAATCCCACTGACACCCAGAAAGAGGGCTTTTGGAAGATTTCTTTTATTTATGCATACAAGAGCTGGGGTGTAGGCCGGAGGTCTAGGGAGTGGGAGGATTCACCAGAAACAGAGTGGGGAGCAAAACAGGTCGAGCCACTGAAATCCACTACTGAGGGGAGCAGCAGGGAGACAGGAGAAGTCTGTTGTGCCCTGTGGGTCAGCTCCCTGGTGCGGGATAGAACTCGTGCTGCAGTGGCTGTGGACAGCTGCATAGTGCTGTGCTTTGACTCATTGGGCCACCAAGGCGGGCCCGGATGACCGGTTCTGACAACAGACACACCTGAGAGAAACAGCTGTCTTTGGGATGGTCTGGAGAGAAAGCCTTGTGAGCTCACAGCCACAAACTGATCTGAGCGTTGCTCAGATGCAGTCACCTGGCAGCACCTACACACAGAATCCCTCCAGAGCAGCTACTTCTAAAGGAGTTTGCATACAATGTCTGGAGTGTAGGCCAGAGTTGGGGGAGCGGTGAGAGGATTCCCCGGAGACGGAGTGGGGAGCAGAACAGGCAGATGTACTGAAATCCACTGCTGAGGGGAGCAGCGGGGACACAGGAGAGGTTGGCTGCGCCCGTGGATCACTCCCTGGCCGTGGGTCGGGGCTGGAGCTCAAGCCACAGTGGCTGTCAATAGCTTGACAGTTCTGGAACTTAACCCCTTGTACCAGGAGGCCCCGGGAAAAAGACTATTAAAGTAAATGTGGCACTGGAAGAAGCGCCATCCTTTTGCATGGCCGTGTCAATAAGCAGAAAGCGTCCCGATGGTGCCCCACAGCGCTGGCCAAGCTGACAAATATTTAGGCTTCGGCACAACACAATGTGACACCTCCTGTTGACCCTGCGGGACTCTGGGGCTGTTTGTGTTGGCACTGGGTCTTCTGTTTTATATAATGAGCGACATGACAGAAACCCTTTGTGCTCAGCCTCTCCAAGCGGGCGCGTCAAGAGCTCCGCGTCCCCTCTCGCATCCCCTGCAAAGCTGGTGAACATTTCTGTGGCCTGGTAAATGTCCTCTGACTCTTGGCAGAGTTTGGTGTTTTGTTTTTTCGTTCCGGTGCCATTTTGCTTGGGGCCGGGGTCATAAAGACCCAGCTTTGGCTTACGTGAATTTTGCAAATATATGTGTGTGGTGGGTCTAGGTGTTTCCAGAGAAAACAGGCTGTGACAGGGGCTGATGCAATTCCCGGGGCTGCCTGGGGCCTTGCAGATTGCAAGAGAAGAGGTGAAGCTGGGGGAGATCTGTTGAGTGATCCGAATTCTCTCCCTCTGAGAGGCCTGTCGCTAGTCCATGGCATAACCCAGCGCCTATTTTTCTGCTGGGGTTTTCATTTTTGCTTCGGAATATCGAGGGGAAGAGCGCTTAGCACAGGGGCCACTTGGCCTTATTAATCGTGTTGCTCCCGTTCATTATTTTTTTTCACACAGTGTTAAATGTTGGTGTCGGGTGTGGGCCGTTTTGCTAGGGGGGACAGATTGCTTTGAAGTAAACACAGCTGGAAAGTGACCATAGATTGTTTTCCTTTCTTTTAAGACATGAAAGAGGCATTGATAGAAGGCTGGAGAGTGCCGTGCTGGCCTGGATCGCTCTATAGATTTACTCCTCCAAGTCGGGTTAATGATTAATGGCGTGCCTGGGTGTCCACATGAGTCTGGCTCCTTTCTCCCCGCCTGGAGTTCCCTTTCCTGCAACAATAGACTCCCTGAGGGTTGCTGCCACCAACCCCACACTAGAGTTGGGGGTGGAGTCTGTCCCTGTCAGTGTCTTTGCTGAAGTGTGGGCTTCGGCGCTCAGGCGAGAATGTTTTGTTCTCCTGGCTTCGCTGGACATTTGTAGACCTCCTCCAGGTCTGTCTGCCCTGAAGCTCTGTCAGAGGCGGCAAGTAAGTGAATGAGGGAGCACACGTGTCTGTGTGTGTGTGTGTGTGTGTGTGTGTGTGATTTTTCCGAATTATATTTTCTGTAGATTATAATTAGGTTTTGCCCCTTGGAACTATTTTCTTGCGGTTGTCAGAAGAGAGTCAGGCTCTTTTCTTTTCAACAACACTGTTGTTTCAGTCATTTCTTCTTCTAATTTCTATGCCCAGTTGTCTCTTTCTCTGTTTCCTTGTGTAGCATTCTGATTATTTATTAAATTATAGCCTACTAGTAATTGTTATTCATGAATAGCTAATGGTTGATTGCTTGGTGTAATAAAAAAATTTCTCAGTAAATAGCTGTTTATCATTACTTCTGTCTCATAAGAGCTGAACGAGAAATGATTATGAAAGATAGGAATTGCCGAGTAACATTTTGCTTTTGATTTGCTGGAGTGGTCCCTGGGGGACTTTTTTCCTCAGAAAAATATATTTTACATGTGTTTATTTTGCTTTAGCTAAGAGAGCTATGGCGTTGTGTCTGCTGGGATTACCTGTGTTACCTGCCACCTGTATTGGAGTCTGTATGAAGTCGTCTTTCTTTAGACGAGTAGTTCACTTAAAATACCAGGTGAAGCTATTTGTGTGAGAGCCACATGTGGGAACTGCTTGGAATTAGGCTGGGCATCTCTTTGGAGTCTCAGGAAAAACAGATCCAACACTTAGTGTTGCTTCTGGCACCTACTATAGCTCTTTGTATTTTTTCTTTGGGTGCATAGAACTGGGGTGTTAGCCACAGATGTGTGTGTTGGGGGGGGAAGAGGATTCACTAGAGACATAGTGGGGAGCAGAACAGCTGGATTTACTGAAGTACACTGCTGAGAGGAGCAACGGGTGAGACAGGGGAGGTCTGAGGTCTGCTGCACCCTGTGGGTCACTTCCTGGCTGGGGATCGAACTCAGGAGTTGTGATAGCGCTGGGACTTAACCCTTAGGCCACAAGGGAGGCCCAGGTATTTGTATTGGCTGAGAACTGACTCACTTAGTAACATGTGCTAAGTGACCCTCTGAGCTCTAGGAGTGGTAAAGGAAATGATGACTTTTGAATCTTACAAAATGAGTAGAAAACTCAGATGCACATAAAACAGAGAATAGCTGATATGATGAATATGGTCCTAAAGACTTCACGTGGGTTCCTCCCAAAGGTACTTTTTTTCCTGGCTTTATACAATGTGGCAGAATTGTTCCAGATTTTGGATTTTTTTTTAAAGTGATGTATTTATACATACAAGTACTGGGATACAGGCTAGAGGTGTGGGGAGAGGGTGGGTGAGACAGAATGGGGAACAGAAGAATAGGCAAGTTGACAGAAATACACCACTGAAAGGAAGCAGTGAGCAGGTGAGACAGAGGAGGTCTGCTGCACCATGTGGGTCACCTCCCTGGCCAGGGATTGATCTCATCTGAAGTGTCTGCAGATAGATTCATAATGCTGCGCTTGTGCCACCAGGGAGACCCGATTTTTGATTTTTAAGACTTGGAGGGAGAAGTCTCAGTTACATACTGTTGGGTTGCAATAACATCGCCAGTTCTGGGCATGGCCATCTGTGCCTGGAGATCATCAGTGGCCTTTTTTTTTTTTTTTTTTAACGAGACCATATAGATGGTTTCGCTGAAGAATCATGACCAGCAGCTAGGCAGGGCCCATGACTGGGCTGTTGGGTGAGAGAGGAAAGGTGACTCTGGGAGTCTCTTGGTGAGTGAAGAAGAGAAGTCAGGTTGAAGCTGGTTTTTAAACAACTCAATATCCCTTACTTGCCCACGCCGTCCTCTCTGGTCACCTCTCAACCTCACCCATCTGAGCTGGGTGTCGGAGCGCTGCGCCATCTATTTATATTATTGTCGATTTACAGCAATGTTTACTTCCCCCTCCCCCACCTGTCATCACCACAGCCCCCCACACTCCTCCCTCCTTCTGGTCCCTCTCCACCCCCCCATAGGATCTCTCTCTGTTTGCTTTTGTACTGTAATAACAATACACTCCCTTCCCCCACCCCACCCATGTCTTATTTTGGTTCTCTTGAATTCCTCCTGTGAGTGAAACCATTCAATATTTTTCTTTTTCCTTCTGACTTATTTTACCAATTCATTCAGCACTCCTTACAATAGGTAAATTCTGGAAACCCAAATGCCCAAAACTAGATGACTAGATCAAGAAGATGCGGCATATATACACAATGGAATACTACTCAGCAATCAAAAAGATAAACTCATGCCATTTGTAATACCCGATTTCTTATATTGCTTTGCAGCTTCAGCTGCTCTCTCCAGAGTCCTGCCCAGTGCCTGTGGCAGCATTGTGGGGTTTTCCTTTAATGCAGAGAAGAGTTCTGAAAGAAGGGACTTGGGGCCTTCTACCCAGCTCTACCTTGGTTTCCTCTGCCCAGCATGAAGAGATAAGAGTGCCCTTTTGATGAGCTAAATCTTGAGCCCTTCCAAGACTGTTTACTCTGGTGGCTGCTTAGCTGGGCTTTCTCAGTCTGTTCTTCCCCACGTATCCACCATACTGTCTGAGTCACGCTCTCGCCATGTGTCGGGGTGGCCCTGCCAGTTATAGGTCCCTCTCCTCCCAAAGAAGACAAACCTCCTTGTACCCACCTGTCTGTTACTTCAGTCCTTCAAACAGGGCAAGACAAGCCACTATCACTCTGTCCCTCTCCTGGGTGGTTCATCTGCTGGCAGGTGGTTGAGAACGGACAAGGAAGAACAGAGGGAAAGTACCTTGCTTCTTCTCTGCACGGTTAACTATATTGGTTGTTCACAGATTAGTTTAAACATTGTGGCATACTGAGAGGGGGTGACTACATTTCAGTTGACATTAAAAAGAAAAAATAAACCACCACCAGCACCATCCATCCCAGCCTCCCAATGCACCAGGGAGAACAAAGAACCCTGAGCAGAGAGGAAGGGCTGTCTCCCAGGCTGCTGGAAATCTGAGAGGGACGTTTGCAGTCTCACCTGGTTAGAAGCTTCACCTGGGACACAGCCTGCACCTGGGAAGCTTCGTGCTTGGTACTTACTCTTGCAGAATTCCAGGCAGGAAGTGGAGCTCTGGATGGGGAGAGAAGGGCTGTGCATGCCTGCCAGCCCCTTACCATCTGTGGTCACCCCTGCCCCTGCTCTCCTGAGTGTATTAGGCCCTTACCTTTGTTCTGCTGTCTCCTCCACAGGCAAGAAGAGAAACCCTGGCCTTAAAATTCCAAAAGAAGCGTTTGAGCAGCCTCAGACCAGTTCCACGTAAGTCGGCAAGATCATCCCCCTAATCCAGGGGGTGGGGTTCATTGTAGCATGCAATGCCTTGACTTTGGCAGTGGTGTTGCCGTGAATGCAGGCAGGCATTTTCCCACCGCCCTAAATTCTGAGCTCCAAACACTCGCTCTGCCCGTTCCGAGTGGGCGCCTGCAGATTCAGCATCTCGCACTGTGGTCAGCTGACTGGGGATCACAGACACACGTGATGATGGGGTCCTCTGTAAGGCCAGGAAGACGCCTGAACGTGGGCGTTCTTTCCCACATAGATTTGAGAAAACAAGCAAGTCCCTGTGATGGCTCCTGCTGTAACACTTGGGTTGAGATGGGAAGGTGGTATTTGCCTGAATCCAGTGTCTAAGTCCTGCCCCATGTTAACAGAAGCAAAAGGACCAGAGACGCCCACCGTCACTTGTTCGTGCTTTGGCCAGGAGTCCCAGTGAGGCAGCATCCCTCCTCCTGAGCTCCCCTCCTACCGGGAGGGGAGAGCACCCCCACTGCCCACCAAACTGTGACCCCTAGCAGAGCATCTGCTTGGGAACAGTGGGCCTTCTGGGGGCCCAAAGGACAACAGAGGGCTGGAGAGACAGAGCCTGAGTTTTTAAGAGTTGGGCAGTTTTTTTTGTTTGTTTGTTTGTTTTTTTCAGATTTACTTATTTATGCATACAAGAACTGGGGTACAGACCAGAGGTGCCGGGGCGGGGGAAGGATTCACCAGAGACAGAGTGGGGAGCAGAACAGGCAGATGCACTGAAATCCACTGCTGAGGGGAGCAGCAGGGAGACAGGGGAGGTCTGCTGTGCCATGTGGGTCACTCCCTGGCCAGGACTGAACGCTGCTGCTGTGGCTGTGGAGAGCCAGGAGTGCTGTGCTTTAACCCGTTGCACCACCAGGGAGGGCCCAAGAGTTGGGTCATTCCTGCAAAAGTGCCTCCCTTTGTAAAGCTTTGGTCCTTAAGCCTGAGCTCAGGTGGGAATGAATGCACCTGGTGTTGGAGAGGGCTGGTGAACAGGACCTTGTCAGGTCATTCTTTGCTGAGATCAGAGGCCATTGTGTCCCCTGCAGCAATATAGCCAATATAACTAGGGAGCAGAGGCGAGGACACACTTCAGATTCTGTACTGTAGTTCAGGGAGAAAACTCAGACTAGGCTACTTCTTTCAAGAAGTTCTGCAGGAGGAAGAAGTGTGTTGTGTGTGTGCGTGCACACAGTGTTACCCGCTGTGTGCCTTATATAACCAGTACCATAATTGAGACACTCCACTGTGTCAACACTCCGAGACTCTTTGGAGTTATTCCCAGGTAGCCCCACCTCCCTCTTAACGCCCATTCCTGTTGTCCCAAATTCCTAAAGCAAATCTATTCTTCATCTCCATTTTGCTATTTTATGATTATTATTTAAATGAAGTCATGCATTTCCTTTTGGAGCATTTTTTTTTTCCATTTGGCACAATTTCCTTAAGGCTCATTCAAGCTGTTGCATGCACTAATAGAGTTCGTGCCTTGCTGTTGCTGAATACAAGCTGTGGTATGTCTTTATCACTGCTTATTTAAGTTTTTAGCTTTGAAGGAGTTATGTATGGGTAGTTTTCAGTTTGACTTTGCTCTTTTTTTTTTTTTAAGATTTATTTATTGATGCATACAGAACTGGGGTACAGGCCCGAGGTGCAGGGGCGTTGAGAGGGTCACCAGAGACAGATTGGGGAGCAGAACAGGCCGACTGATGAAGTACACTGCTGAGGGGAGCAGCGGGCGGGTCAGGAGAGGTCTGCCACGCCATGTGGTCTCCTCCGGGGCAGGCGGGGATTGAACTCATGCGGAAGTGGCTTTAGCTTCTTAGTGCTGTGCTTTAACCCGCTGCGCCACCAGGGAGGATCCTGACTTTGCTCGTATGCATGAAATGACTACGACATTTATGTGTATGTTTCTATCTGAAACAAGTCTTCCTTTCTCTGGGATTTCTGTCCACGAATCAATTGCTGGGTCACACGGCAAGTTCATTTCTAGTTTTGAAAGAACAGCCAAAGTATTCTCCAGAGTGATTGGACCATTTTCATTTTTACAACCAATATAGAAATGAGCCAGCGTCTTTGCATCTCTGCCAATATTACCACTCTACTTATTTCATTTTAGCCATTCTGCCAGATGTGTAGTTAGATGTAGTGTTTTTAATTTTAATTTCTGTAATGGCTCAAGGCGTTGAGCACTCGTGGGTCTTTGCTTCCGCCCTCATATGATCTCTGGTGAAATGTCTGTGCATATCTTTACCTATTTTTAATTAGATTTTTTTTTTAATGTTGAGGTTCGAGAGTTCTTTATATATTCTAGGAGTTTGCCGAATATCTAATGGAAAAGTATTTTCTTTCTGTAGGTAATTTGTTTTTTCATCCTTTTGTTTTGACAGATCTGATCTATCATTTTTTTTTCTATGACAAGTTTAAGAATCTAGTTCTGTGTCCTAAAGATTTTCTCCTAGAAGCTTTATCGTTTTACATTTTAGATTTAAGTCCATAGTACATTTTGAGCTTTTTTTTATTTATTTAAAATTTATTTACTTGTGCATACAGAACTGGGGTACAGTCCAGAGGTGCAGAGGCAGTGAGAGAATTCACCAGAGACAGAGTGGGGAGCAGAACAGGGTGACGGATGAAGTACACTGCTGAGGGGAGCAGCAGGTGGTCAGGAGAGGTCTGCCACGCCATGTGGTCGCCTCCGGGGCAGGCGGGAATCGAACTCATGCGGAAGTGGCTTTAGCTTCTTAGTGCAGTGCTTTAACCCGCTGCGCCACCGGGGAGGGCCATTTCAGGCAAGTTTCTTAACCCTCGAAGCCCTCATTTCCCCTTCAGAAGACAGGGATTAGCAAGAGGATGGCTGCCATGTGATTCAAAGGGACAATCCATGGTAAGTGTCCAGGCTCCTGCTGGCCCCGTCGTGGCCCTCCGGTGAAGGCAGTGTGGGTGCTTTTGTTAATCCTGTCCAGCTCCAAGTCTGTGCTCCTGGCCACACTGACCCACAGGCTTTGTGGCCACCAGCCACAGCTTGTGAGGTGAGGGCTGGTACCTTTCCCTCCCGCAGGGGAGAAGACATTGTGGTGTGGTTCGGGCCTAATCTTTCCATCGCTTGAATGGTCTTAAATTATTTAGTCTGTTTCAGTGTCAACTTTTCATTTTAAGATGGAGATAATCTCAGCAATCCAAAAGGATAAACTCATGCCGTTTATAGCAATGTGGACGGAGCTGGGATTATGCTAAGTGAAGGAAGTCAGAAGGAAAAGAGAAATGCATGGTTTCACCTGTATGTGGCGTACAGAGGAGCGAGCACAAAATTTGCAAGCTGAGCACAGAGCTGAGGCATGGGG
>NW_004567139.1:4265406-4322963 GCF_000260355.1 Condylura cristata
GTGGGGGGGAGGGGCCAGGACAGGGGAGGGAGGGGCATGAGGGACTGGGGTCGTGGGTCACGGCTGATCCGGGGTGGGAGAGTGAGGGGAACCACACTTGAGGGGAGACATCAAATGCGGTGCGAGAAGGAACACCTATGTAAGAAAATAAAGAAGTCCATTTAGACGGAAAAAGAAAATAAAATGGAGATGATGACACTTCTAAGATTTAAGGAAACTACAGGAAATAGAGGGTCTAGCGCAGTCTCTGGGCCAAGCAGGTGCTTCGTAAGCCCTGTGTACACATCATTTTAGTAATGGTAGCAAATTGGTTGCTCATGCAGATTTATAAATAAATAGTATAATAAACCAACACTGGCTGTACGTTAAATAAAACAAAACACAAACCTGTTTCCAGGTGATCTCTGAAATACCTTGACCTCCCAGGGAAGGGGAAACTTATGTTGTTTCACCAAATAAGTTTGGTTCTTTCCTCGGGGACTAAAATATTGAATAAGCAACAGAGGACATTCACCCACTGTATAAACCTCCTGCAGAGAATCGTGCTCCGGGCAAACTATTGATAATGTGCCCGGGCCTGGACAGGACACAGGGTCAGCTAACCCCACGCGAGCCGTCGGCCTTGGCTCCGGCTTTTGATGCTCTTGGCAGGCAGGAGGAGCCCGAAGGCCTGAGGCTCGGGTGGCTGGACCGTTTTCATTAGAGGAGGGCGGGGTGTCAGCGGCCGCTTCCAGGACTCAGTCAGACTTTGGGTTGGGACTGTGGCTCGCCACGTGGAGAAAAGCTAGTTAAACACTAAACCGAGCAGTTTCTCCTCTGGGGATGCTGATACATCCCCAGATGTGTCATAGGTGCGTATGGTGCGTGTGCGTGTGTGCGTGCGTGCACGTGCCTGCGAACGTGTGTTGAAAGCATTAAATACGAGGCAGGTAAAAACATGTGGCAGAGTTTGTCGCTCATATTTTTTCATCCTGAGATCAAGACTAGAAGCCAGGGGAGGTGGGATTTATTTTCAGCTCTGTTGAGATCTGCACGTCTTCAGCAATCATTGAGATTTCTGGTTTTCGTTGGTCTGAGTCCGGAGACCCGCACAAAACCTTCCCATTAGAGGAAGAGCGTAGAAAGCTGAAGTGAGTCAACATTATTTTTTGTCAAAGGCCCCATAGCTGTGGTCTAAGGCTGCCCAGGTCACGGACCTCTCTGGTGGATATCCGTGGTTGCCTGTTTTCTGACAACCCCTTACATCTGTGAAAGTCTTCTTTAGGTGTAAATCATAGCACTCTGGGGTATGTGATGCGACTCTCAACCCTGGAAGAACCTGACCCCAGACCCTTGTTGGAGGCAGGTAGTGGAGATGGCGCCAAATCGTTTCTGACCTTGTCATTGCTTTATGGGTTTTGAAAGGAAACCTGCTGACCAGTTGTCAAGGCTTATTCCCACTGGAAGTGATGTCTGTCATGATTTCAAAGTTCCGCTGCAATTTGTCCAGACAAATTGTGACAAGTAAGGAAAGAAAGCTTTGGGAATTTCAGGAATGAGAGATTTTGAGAGTTTTAGAAGTTTGTGTTCTTCAGGGAAGCGTTTCTGAAGAAAAATTCCCTTCTCAGAAACACAAGACATGAAAAATCATGGCTGTGTGTGTGGGGTGTGTGTGTGCTGGGTGGTGTGTTTATGGTGTGTATAAGCTTGGGGTGTGTGTTTTTTATGTGCGGTACCGGTACGTGTAGGGTTAGAGTTACGTTTATGTGTGTGGGGTGTGGGCGGTACTTGTGTGGTGTCTGTGTGGAGTGGTATGTGTGGTATCTGTGTGGAATGTCTATGTCTATGTGATGTTTCCATGTGGCATGTGTGTGTAGAGTATTTTGGGTTAGAGTGTATGTGTGTAGTGTGTTTTGGCGTGTGTGTGTGGTGTGATCTGTATGGTATTTCTGTGGGGTGTGGATGGTATTTGTGTAGTATGTGTAGTGTGTGTGTGCATATGTAGTGTGTATGGGGTGGACGGAGATGTGTGTGGTCTGTGAGGGGTATGTTTGTGGTGTGTGTAGGGTTAGAATGTGTGTATATGTGTGTGAGTGTGTGTACGCCCTGTCCCTCCCTTCCAGTGCCACTTTTTAGCATTTGGAAAACGTTCTGTATTCTGGGCATAAAGGGGGTTTGAGATGAGGGAAGGCTCACCACTGCAGTCTAGGGGCTCCTGTTTATATCTGTATTTATTTCCTACTCTTGTTTCTTGTTTAGTTTCAGCAGACACAGTAGGACATAAAAGATCAGATTTGGGAAAAGTCGTCATTAGTCAAGGTCCCCCTCCCATCACCCCTTCCTTCCGTTTCTCCTTGTGTTTTTCTGGAAGCAGTTCTGGCAAGAACTGTCCTCTTGGGAGGCCAACCTCTCCCTCTCTGGTCACCTTGTTATGGCAACACCAGGACTCTTGTCTTTCGCCTCTGCTTGCTTTATTGGTTTGATGAGGTTCACAAGATGTTTCTTGGGATTCATTTGGTGCATTTATCTCAAGAAAGCAGCTTTCTGGGTTCTCAGTACAAAGATGGTGGTGCGCACCCACCATCAGACATCAGACATCTTTCTCTAAGTGACTGACGTTAGCCAAGGTCGTACTGAAGTAGTAAAGTAGTAAAGATAAATGTAGCCGGTCTCCTTGTAACAGGGACAAAAAAGAAACGGTTGTGGCCAGTGTTGGCAGGAGGCTTCATTCTAGCTCTTTCGCTTTAAGTCACAGTTTCCAGGAATTGACAGCGTTGTTAAGTGCAGGCTTTCTGCACTCAGACAGGATTACAGCTCTCTTTTGTAGAGACACTAAAGCAACAAGGCCCCGGGATAGCATGCACACCATGGATGAAGAAATCTCAGCACTGGACTAACCACAGAACCAATTATTCTGACCTGAAAAATCAGGGGCCCTGGAGGACTTTTCATGCTGGGCCAGGCACACCACCTTTCTGGGCCTTTTTCTATCCATCAAGGCAGGGACTAGGTAGATTTGGGTTTCTTCTGGCCTATACATTTTGTGAATTAGCATAGCCTGATGTCACATCAGTGTTCTTTTTAAAACAGTTATGGGGAAAGAGTGAGCAATTTTGGGCACACTGATATTCTTGTATCAAAGAAAAAGTTTGGTGTTTTCTAGTAGATGAAAGAATGCATGACATTTATTTATTAGATAACTACCATCAGTCCTGCATCTTGCCAATAAGCATTTTACTTGGAATAACTTGCTAAATACTCACTTCTTCTGGAGAACTCATGATAAAGAGGAAATGGAAGTTCAAAGACATTAAGTGTTTAAGCCCAAATATATTGATTCCAAATCCCATACTATTAATATTTGAATAGTACTTTCTTCCTCAGGAAAAATCTCTCCAGTTGCATGTGACTCCAGAGGCTAGATTTGCTGCAATAGTGCAGGTCACTTCTCCTCCTTGTCTTTCTAGGCCACCTCGAGACTTAGACTCCAAAGCTTGCATTTCTATCGGAAATCAGGTAAGAAAAATATTACTAAATATTCTTACTGACTATCTTCATCATTTTAGATGTAGGCTTTTGGACTAACCATTGCAACATTTATCTTCCGGACCATGTTGTCAGGGGGTGGATCCCAAAAATTTGAATTTAAAAAGTGGTTTGTGCAGTTCTTGTTATTTTGAACGTTGAACTGTGTGGTCCTGATGGAAGGTATTTAAGGAGAGTAGCTGGTTCTCTTTGGGAGGCTTTTCTCAAAAATACAGACCTAGCTGCTTATCAGTTAGCAAATGGATCGCACCCACAATAAAAGGGAAACGAGCTGATTTGGAGCAGTCTGGAAGCTGAGCTGAAGTGGGATCTGTGTATTGCCTGTCAGCAGGTGGCAAGTTGTGGGAGTCTAAACATCTCCCTGCTCTTCTTCTTTCAGTGACTGCAGGGAAAAGCCTGTAGGCCAGATACTCCCAGACCAGAATCAAGCCTTGTCATGTCAGGAAAAGGCAGAGAGCGGACAAGAGGGTCCACAGCCAGCCTGTTTTGTTGTTCCTAACATACTGTTATTGTTTCTCTCTTGTAGAACTTTGAGGTGAAGGCGGATGACTTGGAGCCGATAGTGGAACTGGGGCGAGGAGCTTACGGGGTGGTGGAGAAGATGCGCCACGTGCCCAGTGGGCAGATCATGGCGGTGAAGGTAGAGTTGACATTCCCCCAACTTTCAGCTGTGCTGTGTGATTGTCTTGTCAATGGCAAATCAGCCTTGGCATGGAAATAAGGCAACCTTCCATGGGGTGAGCCCAAAGATCATTTGTAGGGAACAATTATTTCCCTATAAGTAGGTGGGAAATGTCTCCTTGGTACCAGTTAGATCAGTGACTGACCATGAACCAGATGCTTCCTCCCCTTCTTTTAATTTTTTTGCTGCCACGATTGCCACCACCAGCCTTAATGGAATGACACAGCTTCCTCCTCCTCATTTAATGCTCAGTCCAAATTAAAATGGCCTCAGTCACATCAAAGTGTTTTTTTTTTTTAATTGTTTGTCTTCTTGATGGTTCCAATCCGAATTTAAGCAAAAGTGGTGTCTCCAAAATTTCTCTCATTGTCGACTCATTGGTTTTAGGGAGTTGCCCTCCCCAAACAGGAAACCAGGGCTAGGGGAGAAAATGAGCTCCATTTGCATTGCTTTGTGAGTTGTGAAAGGAAATTTAGAATCTCTACATATTTCTTAAGGAGATGCCACAGGACCTTGGAGAATGACCGTCTCCAGGGTCATCCATCTAGGCATTTGTTAGAACTATTATGGCCGCATGCGAAAGGAGCTATCTTTTCCTTACCTTGTAGATTTTTCAGTTGGTTCTGCAGACTTTTTGCAAGTAGGCCAAAAGCATGCAAGCCTGATGAAATGATATCTTTCTGTTATTTAATGACCTGCTCAAGTATAGGAAGATCACACATGCTGGTGTGACCAATTTCTCTTTTCTTAGAAACACTGGGGAGTTTCTCCACTCCTGTTTGATTCTTCCTCTTCCCTATAGTCACCTCAGTTCTCTCACAGTTGTTTTGTCCAAATATTACTGTGCTCAAAGACAATACTGGGGAGAGGGTTTGGAAGACCCCATATCAGCCACAAAATTCTGTGACCTTTTTATACCAGACATAACTCAGCCAACCAGACCGTTTTTTTTTGTGACTTAGAAACATTCCAGCCATTTGCGATACTATCAGTTTGTGTCTCACCAGGGATTATTTGGGAAATCAATAAATAACAGTTTTCTTTGTTCTTCCTTTTTACAAGGTGTTAATCACGTTTGTTCTTCCTCTTTACAAGGTGTTAATCACTGAGGGTAGGCTTGCAACAGGGTTTTGCACCAAGTTATGCTGGGAATGTCCAGATTACTTTCAGGACAGGCCTCTTCCTGGCCTCGCTCTGACTCACTGACCTGTCTTCGGAGCAGTAACCTTCCATTGTCCCATGTATTGTCATGCAGCGGATCCGAGCCACAGTCAATAGCCAGGAGCAGAAACGGCTACTGATGGATCTGGATATTTCCATGAGGACCGTGGACTGTCCTTTCACCGTCACCTTTTATGGCGCCCTCTTCCGGGAGGTAGGTGATTCTTCAGCTCAAAGTCCAAAGGGAACAAAAACTTAAGAAGTTTCTGTGATGCCATCACTGCCACGACAGGCCTTTCTGTCTGACCTGTCTTCTGAGAGCGCTGCGTGCTTGCACAGTGATGGCGTGGTCTGAATCAGAAATGGCTTGGGATGGTGACTTTCCAAGTGGGGTTAACCCTTCTAATGAATCTCAGCCCCCACTGTCTTCTTTCCGAGTTGGCTTGTGCCTTTTGGTACAACTGTTGCTATCAAACATCTATCAACTGATTTGGACAGAGTCCTCAAAATTGGAACGACTGTGGGCTCTTAACCATTCACTGAGTTTCAGAGAGACTTGCCTTTATGTAGGCTTATGTTGACCTCTTTGCTCTACATCTGCTTCTCACTCTGCCGTCAAGTGGCTCTCCATGCTTTGTTTTATAATCAGGCTTTGACGGGGGCCTCCCTGATATTGCAAGGGGCTAAGACGCAGCAGTATGAAGCTATTCACAGCCACTGTAGTATGTCATGAGTTCAATACCCGGCTAGGGAAGTGACCCACATGGTTCAGCAGACCTCTCCTGTCTGTCTCCCCAAAGCTCCCCTCAGCAGTGTACTTCAGTTAATCTGCCAGGTCTGCTCCCCACTCTGTCTCTGGTGAGTCTTCTTACTCCCTCACCTCTGGCCTGCATCCTAGTTCTTATATGTATGAATTAAAAACAAACAAACAAACAAAAAAACCAAAACCAAAACAAAACAAAACAAAAAAAAAAACAGGCTTTGAATCACCAGGGCCAGTGCTGAGTGTGGGAAGTGAGACATGGAGTCTTTATCCAGACATGACTCTGAGAGGGCATTAGGGTTTGGATTTCTGGGATTCTGGGCCATTGGCATTCCGATCCCAGGTGCAGGTGATGGCAGGTCCTGCCATCTGCCAGTGAGCTCTTTGGAGGTAATCTTGCTGTTTTTTAATTCTTTTCTTTTTTTTTTTTAAGATTTATTTGTGCATTCAGAACTGGGGTACAGCCCAGAGATGTGGAGGGTGAGAGGATTCACCAGAGACAGAGTGGGGAGCAGAACAGGCTGACTGACAAAGTACACTGCTGAGGGGAGCAGCGGGCGGGTCAGGAGAGGTCTGCCGCGCCATGTGGTCACCTCCGGGGCAGGCGGGGATCGAACTCATATGGAAGTGGCTTTAGCTTCTCAGTGCTATGCTTTAACCCGCTGTGCCACCAGGGAGGGCCTGTTTTTTAATTCTTATGTGGTCTGGAAGGGAAACTCCATTTCCTCCAAAAACTTACGCAAGAAATGGTCCCTCCTGGCAAACTGTGTCTGTGTCTGTTCCCTTTTCCATCCTCTCTAATAATCTCTGAATTTATCTGTCTCCAGGGTGATGTCTGGATCTGCATGGAGCTCATGGACACATCACTAGATAAATTCTACAAACAAGTGATTGATAAAGGCCAAACAATTCCAGAGGACATCTTAGGAAAAATAGCAGTTTCTGTGAGTATGAGCCTCCTACCGGAGAATGTGGGACTTCGAGACCTTATGTGCCTGTGTTCTCAGTATAAAGAACACTACCTGCACCACCGCTCCCATCCAGAAGATGTCAAATACATGAGTGCATCTGTGGAAGGAGAAACGAGAACTTTCCTTTCTGAGCATAGTTTAGAAGGATCCACTCGTTGACTTGGTGTGGTAAACTCTAACATGCCTCCAAGCAAGACAGACATCTGCTATGAGCTCATGCCTGGTTTCTATGCTCTGATATTCCTTTATTTTGATTGCTTTGGGTAGATTTTTATGTTTTCTTAGGACTAGTGGGCATACAAGGAACAGAAGATAAATGGAAAGAAGGGCTGTTCTCGTAATGACTCAGGAGAGCAGAGAGGAAACAGAGTTGGAGGCCAGATGAGTGAGATATCTTCTCTGCTACAGGACAGAGTCCTCCATGCTGGATGGACTCCAATTTGTGTGATTTCTGTATATTTCCTGGAGAGGACCACTGCTATTTGAGAAAATACTTCACCTGTGACCTTAAGCCAGGGATAATAAATACTGGATATACTTAACATTCAATTTTTTTTTTCCAGTGATGGAGAGAAATAAATCTGTCTTGTGCTTCTCTTGCAGATTGTAAAAGCATTAGAACATTTACACAGTAAGCTTTCTGTCATTCATCGAGGTAAGCACCCACGGAGCAGGGTTGGCTGTTTCTCTTATACAATTCATTTCTTTTAGCTGGAGTTCTTCCTCCTTCTCCAAAATGAATGGAAGTAGGATTGAGCCGCAGAAGCGACTACTTTGGGGCTGACTGGAAAGCAAATCATTAAATGGCTGCTCTTTATCTTTCTGAAGCTATAAAAAGACATGATCCTGATATTATCATTTTGAATATAAAATGCCTGTCACCAAGCTGAATTTGGGGATGACCCACTGATAATTCTGCTTGAGAAGGCTCAAATGGAGGCTTGTTGGAAAATCAGGTCATGTATTGCAAAACCCACTGAATCAGACTCTGTATTTTAGTAATGTCCTAGGCAATTCTTACAGTCATGTGTAGAAATTTCTGGGATAAAGCTGTCCTTTCAGGCAGCAGGAGGCAAGATGTTGAAGGGCCAGTATAAGGTGAACAAATTGGTAATTTGTTTCTTACTCCTCTGCTCCATCCTTTCCTCTCTTCCTCCCTACTGTCTTTATCTACCTTTCTTCTATCCATCTTTCCACCCATCTATTCCTTTATCTGTCCATCCCTCCCTCCCTCTATCCACCTGTCCAGACACCAATATATCCTTCTATCCACCCATCTATTTATCTTTTATAATCAATCCCAGTATTTATGCAGCATTGTATTTATACAATATTATCATATGTGCCCTGAGTGGTATCTGAAAAGAAAAGCTGCTCTTGGTAGGGAATATTTTGACAATAGACAAATGTGTAACAAACACATTATAAAGAAGCCACGTTAGAATTGAAAATGCCAGTATGGAAATAACAATGGGAGAATCTGAAACAAGATAGTGATTACCAATAGGTGCCTAGAGTAAGCTTAACCTTCAGGAAATATAATGAAATATGTTGACAGTTAATCGGCATTGTGATTTGGTAATTCTTATGCTCTCTCTGATTGAAAAGAATGTAAAGTGCATCATTGTGACTATTATTATTGTTAATTGTTATCAAAAAGTGGGAAAATAGGAAGGAAGAAAGAGGAGGAGGAATCTAGATAGGAAAAAGAATGTGTATTATCCACAAAGGTAAAAGTTACTTAATATGCATTTGTATAGATTTGAAAATGTACACAAGGCATAAAAATAATAAAATGTATCAATCTGCTATTGAGTTTAAGAGAAAGAAAGGATACTTGAAAAGGTTTTTTGGAGTAATTTTTCTTCTTCTGAATACATATCCGTTGTGAGAAGTGTCACAAACGGAACATTTAAGTGTAGTTTCGAATGCTGTAATACAGAGGTGATGGTGGATCACCCCGCAGGGGTGTGGAAGGCTCACAGCTTTCCACCTGAAAAGAGTCACTTCAAAACTTTCAGTAACACACTTCATTCACATTCGGGGTATGTTGTGACCTGCTCCGTGGTCTAGAATGGAACGAATTCCACCAAGTGGCCCTTGACACACCTCCTGCAGAGACCTCAGTGGAATGAGTCATTTGGATTGTATGTGTGTATCTCGGCTCACAGCCTCCGTTCCCATCCCCTCCCCCTGCAGGAATGTGGTATATCGTTATGCACTGGGCTTCTAAAACACTGTCAGCACACTTCCCATGAGGGCTACCCTCCAGCTGACTCAGTGCACAGTCTAGCTTCTTCTGGGCACTGTGGTCCAGCAAATCTCTAGAATTTCTTCACCCTGCATAATTCACTGAGCATTTGCTTCAGTGAATGTTGAAGTTCACACTTCATGTGAGGAGGCAATGAAGATGATAAAATAAATAGAGAAAGCGGTTCTTCCCATGCGTGGGTCCCCGTTCTCTGAGAAGGGATCCCACAAAGTAGAAAATAGGTTGCAAGCTGTAAGAGGTAAGGAAGTGAGTCAGGGACTCGGGTCACCGCGGTCAGCGGCCTCACGGGGCGATGGGGAGATGCAGGATGGAGCTTCTGCGCCCCCTGCTGGTAGAGAAGCGAATCCCCACGCAGGTCGCGGAGATGGGCTCCTGGCTGTTCTTGCTTTCAGACGTCAAACCTTCTAACGTACTGATCAACGCTTTGGGCCAAGTGAAGATGTGTGATTTTGGAATCAGTGGCTACCTGGTGGACTCTGTGGCTAAAACGATCGACGCGGGGTGCAAGCCGTACATGGCCGTAAGTACCTGGCCGGGCCGCTGCCGCACAGACCTGTGGGAAAAAGGAAGTGGTGACCCCGGGAAGGTTGATGGGCAGCAGGCTGCGTCTCTCGCTCTTACATAGTTCTTGTCTGAAATACTTAGTCACTTGCTTCATATGTGTGTGTGTGCAGATGTGTACATACAAATAAGCAAATAGGTTTCTTCAAATGTTTGTAATTTTTTTTTCTATTTAAAGAGCAGGTTTATTAGGGAAAAGAACTCTTGCATAGACACAGGAGGGCAGGAGGAACTCCTTAAAGGGACAGGTTTGCTGAGAGGCTGAGAGGCCTGCGTGCGTGCAGGCAGGTGGCCTTAAAGAGCGGGCCTCCGCTGAGGGAGATCAGTGCAGAGAAGCTCAGCAGGTGCAGGTCATGGGAGGCAGGAGGCTGCTGCCCTGCAGAGGGAGAGAGTGGGTGGAGAGAAGCAGCTGCGTAGGCACAGGTGGGCAGAGGGCTGCTGTCAGATTGTCAGATGTTTGCATTTAATATATATTTTGCATCATTGGTTTCCCCATTGGTCCCTCATTTGATTCTCCTATATTTCTCCTATAAGTGAAACCACCTGTTATTTTTCTTTTTCCTTCTTACTTACTTCACTGAGCACACTCCCTTCTAGCCCCATCCATGTTGCTGCAAATGGTATTATTGTATCGTTTTTGATTGCTGAATAGCATTCCACTGTGTATGTATATTATTTTTTAAAACAATCGATGAAGAGGACATTATTTGGAAAAAAATGTAAGAAATACACATGCCCACACAATTTCCCATACTGCAATGGAGTGTTACCTTGTTGGTTGAGACCAGAACCAAAAATAGCATTTGTGTGTGTGTGTGTGTGTGTATGTGTGATCATCATTTATTGAGCAAAATGAGGCATCTATCCTTCAAGTCTTGGGCAAAGGGCATTTACTTGCTGCTATGCTGTGTCTATGTGTGTGTTATGTGGAGTTAGGGGCATAGTTATTCCCCTAGTCTTCCAGGAGAAGATCAGGTAAGTAAGTAGAATTTAAATCACTGAAAATAAAGCAAAACAAACCCTAGTTACATTTCTGATTGCAGAATTGAGGTTGTCAAAGAGTCAAGCATGGAGGGTGCACAGCAGGCTGTATAGAGGATAGTGGGAGCCTGGGTGGCATCTGGAGGTGTGACCCTGTACCTCTGAAACATCTCTGAATCAGTGTTGTCAAACATTGTCACTTGACTAAAACATAATACTATATATATATGCAATTATAGATATACAGTTATACAATTTATACATTTAGATACAATATACAATATGTAGTGCATATACATTTTATATACTATAGAATGCATGTATGCATGTCATAATGTGTTATATGTGTTGCATATATATAATATAGTAAATACTGAACTGACCCATTCACCTCAGTCAGGTTAGTCCTGGCAGACCCTCCCAGGCGTCAGCAGGGGCTTAGGACTCCTCGAACATAAGGGGCCTGCCATATTTGGGTTGGATTTGTGTTTGGGACCCAAAAGCATCCAGTCAGTGTTTAGCGAGCAGGTAACGTTAGCTGCTGCTAGTCACACAACTCTTGTGATTCCAAGTTCGGTGCTGCAGGTGTTTTAAACCAGGATAATTTAAACCAGGATAATTGACAAAGGGCCTTTCTGACATGTCACCTCTTTTGTCTTCAGGCAAAAAAAAAAGAAATTAGTTCGGAACGGTGAGGGCACTCTGATCCACGACTGTCTCCAAGAAAAACCTAATGTAGACAGAGAGACAGCCTGCAGAGACGTGATGTTTATTGTAGTCAGTGAGTCCTCTGGGCCCCGGAGGCCTGTTACCAGCTTGCAAGCATTCACCTGGCAGCCAGTGCTCATCCTACCCCAGAGACTCCACCGAGCTAATAACATCATCTCACTTGTTGTGTTTTCTCTGTCTCCTTTCCAGCCTGAAAGAATAAACCCAGAACTCAACCAGAAGGGTTACAGTGTGAAGTCTGACATCTGGAGCCTGGGCATCACCATGGTAGCGTACAAGACAAGCCTCTCAGGCTGGGAGGTCCTGGGCATGACCCTGGGGTGGGGTGGACAGAGAGGTGGATGCCCTGAATGCTGACCGCGGGCTCTTCCCCGTCTGAGGTGGCAGAAGAGTCTGAGTGACAGTTGTTTGCAGTGTGGACTCCTGAAAACATAGAACCTGATTGGACAATCCTAGCTTTTCTCTTTATTTGTTTGCCCTTGAGTAACCGGTGTAGCCACGTGCACAGTCTTGCTGACTTCATCTGTAATGGGAGAAGGTCTAGCTATCATTCCTGGTCATTTTCCTTAATAGTTGAAAATGGAATTAACTCTACTCAGAAGCTTAGCTCAAGTGTCCTCAGGTGTAAGGACCTGATCGAGCTGCATTAACCAGGACGCAGGCTCGGCTTCCTGGGATGTGGTGGTGATGAGTCTTCTCCGTTGAGGTCAGGTATAAGACGTGACAACAAATAGGATCATTTCCATGGGTACAGCCCGAAAGAGTGGGTCAATGCCACATTTAGCAATCATACATTATCAGTGTTCCACCAAGGTCTGGAATGATCCACTGTGGTCCTGGATCCTTCCCAGGCTGAGCAGCTGATTAAATCCCATGCATTTTTTTCATATCCCTGTCCAGAAAACACGTGCTCTGGGAATGGTCAAGTGGCCTTTACCCAAGTCCAAAAAAAGACCAGTCACTTGGTCCAGGCAGTCGTCGTTCACTTCGAGGAGGGCCCTGTAGGTGGCAGCAGAGACACAGCTCTTGGGAGGAGAATGAACTATTCCCAAGCAATGTTTGGAAAACCTTTTTGCTCTTCCACCCTGAAGTTTAATATTCCTGCCTGATTATTTTACCCAGGGCCATAGTGGGTTTTCATGAGAAAGATTTAAAATAAACTGGAATATCTGTGTCCTCGCAAGACAATGTTTGAAAATCTCCGGCACAAGATATTGGAGGGGAAATTGCTAGAAGATAGTATTTTTAGTTTCTCGTACACAGCTCCTCACTCCCCCCCACCACCCCCTGTACTTGAACTTCACCTTCGTATTTCTCACTGGCTTCCCAGGAACAAAACACAGCAGATTCCCTAAAGTCCTCATCGTTAAGCTGTTGTCTCCCTGTTTTCCTCTCCTTTCTAGATTGAGTTGGCCATTCTTCGGTTTCCTTATGATTCTTGGGGCACTCCTTTTCAGCAGCTCAAACAGGTGGTGGAGGAGCCATCGCCCCAACTACCAGCAGACAAGTTCTCGGAAGAGTTTGTTGACTTTACCTCAAAGTGGTAAGAGAGCCGCGCCTGCCAGGCGCCAGCGTCCTCATGAGTTTCCTTCGTTGCTTTTAATCCATGTGCACACGTTCATTCCAGAAGCATTTACACAGCGTGCCCTTGGTCCCAGAGAAGTCATGATACCTCTAGTCCAGTCCCTGTCCCCACTGAGCGCAGAATCAAGTAGGGGCATGTCACCCACCCATACTAATTATAGTGCAATATGGCAAGTCTAGTGATTATTTGGGGACCTCAGGAAGGACATTAGGGTTGAGCTTCCAGAGGAGACACATCTTGAGCTGGAATCTTGAGGTATTTCCCAAGCAGAAGGGAAGTGGGATTAGTCTCAAGCTGGTCCACAGAGGGAACATCATCCATCATGTCATAAAAGTGAGAAAGTCTTTGATGAGAGCTGTAAGCAATTTGATGTTGCTGTAGCATAAAGAAAGGGTAGAAGGACCCAGTGGAGACTAAGAATGGGGAGCAAATAGGACTCAAAGGTTGCCTTGGGTGGAGAAGATAGCAGGGACTTTCAGAACATTGCTTAGGAATGGAGTAGGCTTACAGAGCAAGTCTCGTGATTTCTAAACTGCACCCTGTTTGCTAACTGGGGATGGACTTGCCTTGAGGTTATGTTGGAAGGCACAGGAATCTCAGGAGGGAGTATGGAAGGAGTCATGCTAACACTGTGGATTGGTTTTCATGGGAATTGTCGGTGGAATCAAGGAACGAGAGTGGGGCTAGCTTTCTTGACCAGGAAATCTAGTGTTTTCTGTCTGCATGGGACCATGAGACCACCATATTGATACAATTGATCCTTGCAATGGTGATGGAAAGAGGTGTCCGAGTCACCTTGGACAATGGCACCACGTTGGCTGGTAGGGGCATCCTCACAAGCAGATGAGAATTGGGAGGGAGGGGAACCAGAGGCTTCAACAAACCCAGCTCTCACCCTCCGAGACAAGCCATTCTGGCCCCTTGCTTCTGAGGAAGGGGCTGGAGCTCTAAAGTCTGAAAGTCTAGAGGATATTGAAGTAACACCTTCCACATGATTTTCCCTTGGTCTCCAGGCTCTTCAGGAGCAGTGTTCTGAATACAGTTTTTGGTGGGGAATGTAATGAGACAAATACAAACAGACACACTGTGTGGCTTGTGCAGTGAAAGTTCCTTAAGCTTTTCGTGAGCTTGAGGTTCCAGAGCTTTTCTCTCCTGATCTATGAGGTGTGTGTGTGTATGTTTGCTTTTGGCTGAGTGACCAGAGAAGGGCAGGCCTCTTGAGCATCTTGAGCTCCACTTTGGTGTGAGTTTGGTACCACGGACAAGGATGCATCCTTTGAGACCCCATGGGAGACCTTCCATCTGCTTCCCTTCAGTGAATGTGGGTGTGGAGCTCCACCTGCCAAGTGGAGATGGATTCATGACTTGACCTTCTGATTTTAAGAGCTTGTGCTTTTAGATGGTTTGTTTTTAACCGCCACATCCTCAGATGTGTAGCAGTCACCTAAGAAAAGGGCTGCATCATCTTGGATATTACTGGCCAGTAGTTCTCAAGAAGAGCTGTCCAGGAGGAACACCTTACGTGGGAAAGTCTTTTCAGCTGGTTCTTCCTATAGCCCTTCTCCCACCTATCCCCTGTCCCTAAGATTCTGGGTACTTCGAGCACACTGGTATGAACAGGCTGACATGAAAAGTTTGAGAACAGTTAATTTCTTTTGCAAATCACTGGCTCTCAACTCTGCCTGCTCTAGTATAAAGCTTAAGAGAACCTCGGCCTCTGAGATCCTGATTGAGTAGTTCTGGGCAGGGTCCTGCGTGTTCGTGGTTCCCTAATGTTGTTGAGTCTACGTACAGCTGGAACAAGAACCCTTAACTTAGACCTATGAACCGTGGAGCCGTTATCTATAGCTGCTTCCTGTTCAAAGGTTATTTTCCTTCTGCACCTTATTTAACAGCCATTCATTTACTTTATCTTCCTTTTACTAGTATACCTGTTGCTCTTACTTGAAATTTCCCCTAGAGAATAAGAGTGTTGAAGTTGTGACAGATATTATTTAAAAAAGAAATCCTTGGCAATTTTCTCTCTAATTTTAATGCATGATGTGGAAATTTCAGATATTTCGATTACTGCTCTTTCTGTAGAATTCACCCTCTTAAGCTACCTCCCTAAGCACTCACATAGTATTTCCATAACCCCTCTTTCTTTTTCCTCTCTTCTCTTCTCAACTTTAGATTTTAGTCACAGCTATTATAGTTCATAAATAAAAAAAAAAAAGTCATAGATTTTCTCCAACTTCCCAGGAGTTGCTAATTGAGTTAATACTATTAATTCTGTATCTTTTCACTTGTGTGCAAGGAAGCCTGTCTGGTTGGCTTATGGCGCTTAACTCAAAAAATAATACCAGGAATAAAACTCAAATCAATGCAACTTTGAAGTCATCAAAGAATAAGTTCTTCGAATTTCAGTTTCGTAATTCCGGTAGAATCTGATCCTTAAGAAAATCAATTGTATAAAATAGGGAGTTGTTTTAATTGGCATGGGCATTGGGAAATGGAATAATGGAATTCATGTTGAATTTTAGGGACATTCTTACTTAGCCTCTCCGATTTCAGATTTTAGTTCACTTGGCTCCTGCCTACCATAAACCACCAATACATTTTCTTAGATGCCCCTCAGGATGAATAGTATTTTGAAGCCAACCGAGTTGGCAAAGTTGTGTAATGCTTAAAAAAATGGTACTGATTTAGCAAAAGATTTCCTGAGCAGCTTAGGTCTTTATGGAAGCAATTTTATGTTTTGCACATGTCATTCTATGGATACAGACTTCCTTCCCAGTCTTGTTCTTTCACTCGTTGAACTACTGACAGTTTTAAGGTTGATCTGGAGATGAGCAGAAAGAAAGGAAGACGGCTATGACCTCATAACATGTTTTCTATTTCCTGCTGAAGAGAAGGACCTTTTCTGAGAGTCTACCTCTGCGTTACAGAGTCCATCTTCCTTTACAGAAGGCTGTAATTTTGAGATACATCTCACACAAGGGCCTTTCTGGGGTGGCCTCTATGTGATGTGTGCTAAGATGACCCCGTCTGACGACCCCATCTCCATAAAATCCCAGCTCTGTGGTAGGTAGGGAAAAGAGCTATGGATTTGTAAAGTGAAGAATTTAATCTCACATTACAAGAAAGGTAGAGATATGTTTTCAATTCATATTATCTGTGGAATTGGAAAGAAAGGGGTGTTTTCACAGCTTTGATGACCTGTCAGAACATTGGTGACTGATGGTGGGACGTGTTAGCTGACGTCACAGTGCTGTGACTCATGTGTGCTTCCATCCCCTGCACACCTTGGTGGCTGTTTCCCTAGGTTTGCTGCTTGTCCGTAATGCTAGTTGTGTTGTGGAGTGGAACAGGGAGCACTTACAGACTACCACCATGCCCAAAATCGCCCATAGAGCCCAGGGATTTAGTCCATGATCTTTTTTTGTGTTAACAGCAGAGAAGAGTTAGGATCAGGGGCAGGGATAAGGGAATAAGTTTAGACATTTGTTCTTTATGAGCTTGAAGAAAACAACAATTTCTTACAGGTCCTTTCCTTTTATGTACTTATTTTGAAACACAAACTACTGAATAATATTTTCTCCCTTTTTTTCCTTCTCACAAAGGCTGTCTTGTCATAGGGCTTTTAAAGACCTACTGGGTGAGTAGTGCTACATTTGGCCTCACTTCAGGGTTTAAGATAGAGAAATTTGATTGAAAGACATTTATAGTTCAGTCCTACCATAGGAATAATAAATTAATTTTTTAAAGACTTATTTATTTATGGATACAAGAACTGAAGTACAGGCCAGAGGTGCAGGGGGTGAGAAGATTCACCAGAGAAAGAGTGGAGAACAGAACAGGTAGATCTACTGAAATGCCCTGCTGAGGAGAGCAGCAGGGACATAGGAGAGGTCTGCCTCGCCATGTGGGTCACTCCCTGGCTGGGAATGGAACTCATGCCGCAGTGGGTGAGGACACCTTCATAGTGCTGAAACTTTAACCCTCTGTGCCACTAGGGAGGGTCCAGCAAATTAATTTCTTAAGAAATTGTAATCTTATCAGACTTCCATTTTTGACTCAAACCCTTTCCTATAAACTCATAGGTTTGGGGGGGGTAAATGAAGCCCCTGGAAGCCAACTGTTGGGTGCCCAAACAACTGGTCTCCCTTTGCGCTGTGCCCCTCAAACCTATTTAAAAGGCTCAGTGCCCAGCTGACCAGCCTGATGGCATTGGAGAGCCACCCACATATCTATTCTGTCTGATTCAGAGGAACTATTACAAAACAGAGAAATAGAGTTTCCAACCTGTTGAGGAAGGTCGGTAAAAAGAATATTTATTTAGCTTATGCCAAATACAGCAGGAGTAGTACATTGTGCTGATATTTTGTGGGTGGTACCTTGGAGACCTTCTTGAAAATGATCGGGGGGAGTTCAAATATACTGAAATCATCTGCTCAGCACAGTCTTCAAGCTAGCAAGTCTCAAGACAGCATGTAGCTGTTTTTTAGTGTCAGCTACGGTCAGGAACGTGTGTTGTGGCATTTGGAAGAGGAATTAGGGCAGTTAGCTAATTGCACGCTTGAAAATGACAAGCCACTTGAAAATTCAAAAGTCTGACTCAACTCCAAGAAGAAATTGGTGGAGCTTTGAACTTCACAGTTGTTATTTTATACTGAATTTCAAGCACTTCCTATTAAACATGGAAAATTTGCTTTTCTCCCCCAACCTTATCCTGAGTGTTTTTGCTATTCTTAGTCCATGTTTTGAAGTGTTCTTGATTCAGAAGATGTAGGGAATAGGTTATATCAGTTGTATTAATTCAATAAACAACCTCACTTTGCTGTGTGAGTGTTTTCCGTCATTACACTACAGTAGTGCTGTGGTTAGCTTTGAGCTTTCTTATCAAGGGCAAAAGTCAAGAAATGGCTGATTGACCAATAATCGCTGAGGTTTGAATGCTTTATGACAGATCAACTTGGGGTACTTTACCCACACTTTTAAAAACGTGCAGATTAAAATAAATACTGAGACATTTTCATCAGCTATTTCAGAAATAAAAAGATTATGCTTCCATCTGATCAGAAAAGTCTTAGTTTGTTATCTACTGAAGAGAAAGTCTCAGATCTGTAGCTGCTTGGTCTAAGAGGCTATTGAAAACCAGCTTTTCTTCCTAACTCTTATCCCTTGGATGTTTGTTGACCAATGAAAACAAGAAATGGAAGGCTGGGTTGTGGTCCTTAAAGAGAATAGTCTAGACTCAGTATAGAGTGAGGACCTGGATGGGCTTATTTTTTTAAAATAGAGACTCCTGCAATCTACTAATTTCGATACGAAAGGTGGTCCTAGGTGGTGTTGGAGTTTTTCACTTTTGATTTTAGCAAAAGTGCTAAAGGTCATAGTGCTTTAGGTCATAGAGAAGACTTTCTGGTTTTTGATAGGTTTTGACTCATGGCCAGAAATTCAAGACTTTCACTCATTTGCCTTTTTGTAAACTTGTTTTTTTTTTTTTTTTTTTTTGCAAGTTAGCAACTCTCTGAGGAATCATATTTCTTCTTGTTTCTAGAAAACTAAATCTTGACTTTTGCCTTCTAGAGCACGGGTGGGCTCGGGAGAGTTGGGGTGATGAGAAGAACTGGCTGGAGAAGGTTCTTAGTAGATTTCACTTCAGAGGAGGGGGTTGAAGGTGGCAAAGAGGAGTAATACAGCAGACCATCTGCCCAGGAGTTAGCAGGTCAGCCCTGGTACACTCGGGCAGGGTCTTTCTTTGTTGTGGGATCCTGTTCTGTGCATTCTAGGGTATTGAGTAATCTCTCTGCCTTCCCCTCTTAGAGGCAGTTACACCCTCCAATGCCAATTGCATCAACCACAAGTATCTCCCTCCCCCCGCCCCCCCGACATTGCTAAATGCTCCCCTGGAGGGTAAATTATCCACAACTGAGAACCACAGTCGGCTCAGGCTGTGGTCACATAAATTCTAAATGGAGGGGACACGGTGTCCTCCCGTCACCCAGGCACATCTTCCCATATCAATCCCACTTTGACGCTTGATCATTCCTCTTTCTAATTCATTCTTATGTTTATCCTCCGTTGAGATGAAACTTTCTCTCATAGGTTGCCTGGGCACTGAGGTCAGTAGGTCCTAGGTCTGCCCTCAGTTCCAGGCTGAAACTTCTCTCCTCACATCCACCTGTACCCTGTCTCAGGTTCCCTGGCTTCTACCCACAGCATTGCCTGGAGTGAACGGGTAGGCTGCTTTCAGTTATTTTGGCTCAAAAAACTTCCTCTTTTTTTCTTTTTTCATTTCGTTTTGTTTTACACCACAGAATTTCAAAGTGTCTCAACGACTCCACACTCTTCTGACCCTGCCTTGTCCCCCTCATTACTATTAACCGACGTGGGTGGAGCAGAGCTCATGTCACACCCACCAGGTCTCATTTGCTCAAAGTGATTCATCAGCACCAATCCCAGTAACCTGAAACCCGGGCACCTTTGGGGACCTCCAATGCCAGGCAAAGCCCCTTTCCATCCATGTACGTTGGGCACAAGAGTCTGTAGATTGTCTTGCAAATCATGGTTTTCAGAATCATCCTTTTTCTCCATTCTGTAACCTGGGATTCCTGCTCCAATTCTGTTTTCCATCTGAAGGCCATGGGTGGGTGCAGGGGCGGGCTAAGGACAGGGGTGAGGGTCTGGCTTTTTCATATTGCCATGTTATCACTGTCGCCTCCAGTGTCACTTGTTATTCATATGTCTGTGTGTAGAGACAGCAGAATGCATGAGAGCCACTCAGAAGAGTACATGACCGCAAAGAACTTCTGAGAAGAATAATTGCTAAGTCACTGAGTGCTTTCCTTTTCATCAGCCAGAGGTTGTCAACACGTTGTGTTATCTCAGACATTTTACGGTGTACTGCTTTGATCTCAAGCAGGTTTGGTGAGGAATGGGTAGAGCAAATTAGACACTGAAGGGAACCAACAAGGAGAACCAGGTATGGAGGCGAGTAAAGAGATAGCAAGTCTAGATATAAGAAACACCTGCCAATTTCTTTGTAGGTGGGCATGGTTAAAAAGCTGTTTTGAGAGAAAGTAGATTGTGTTAAGAGATATAATGGTTGTACATCAGAAAAGTTAGTTTATATGCCAGTGGCAAAGTATCAAAAGGAAAATAAACACACACACACACACCTATTCTTCCCAAGAAGTTACAGCCAGAGTGATTAAAGACATGATTTATAACAGAAAGGCAAGATAGGTTAATTGTGTATTCAATACATGTGAAGCTGTATTTCAGAATACAGATTCTGAAATCCTAGTCTAGTGAAAATACAGATGGCTTTTAGATGTTAATGTTATTTATTTTTTTTTTTCCTTTAAGCTTGAAGAAGAATTCCAAAGAACGGCCAACATACCCAGAACTTATGGTAAGTACTGTTACTCATGTGAACTTGTACAAACTGAGGTAGTCAGGGTAAAGAGCTGATTTGTGCAGACGTTGGTCACCAGAATTGAACTCAAGACAAAGAGTGCGGTCTTTCCCTCATCTATACCTTCTTTAGTTTAACCTGGGACTTAGCTCCCATCTGAGCAGTTTTCATGCTGATAACCCCATCCTGTTATTGGATAGACCACAAAATGTCTATAAAATTTCAAATTTCAAAGTACAAAGCATCACAAAGTGCTCATATAAAATGAAGGAAAGTATACGTTAACAGATGTCAATAATGAGAGACATATAAGTGCTAAGTGACTCTTCAGCATTTTGATAAAATATTTGGGATTGATTAGATGCTTTTCTGCTTGATGGGTATTTAGGAAACAAATGTTCTGTTTTCGTCTGGTTTTCATTCTGATGAGAAATAGGCACGAAGTCTTATTAGTTTGAATTACACTGTTTCAGCATTCCTGGTTTATCATCTGTGCTATCTGTGAAAAAAGAGGCAAAACATGCCTTTGGAGTGATTTGAAAATGATTTTTCTTACATTGTGATAACCACAATTTGAAACTAATTACAAGTGAATATTTAATATAAATAACGGGAACCTAAGGCCGGAAATTCTTATCTAAATGCATGTTGAAAGTGAGAAAAGCATATTTTTTTAGAAATACTATGCAATACAGACTATTTGCTAATTTGTGTTCACCTATGTTTGTTTCAGTGACCAAGGGCTCTTCATTTTAGCAGGAGATCAGAGTCTGTTCTTGCACAATTTCAAAAGAAAATATTCTTACTGGAGAAGTTATTCAGCAGGCACTAAATATTTCAGCAGGCACTAAATATTTGCCAACCTACTCAAAAGTAATGCTGTCTTTAAGGCTAGTTCCTGACCAGGTGCTACTAGTATAAGTCCCTGATATCTCTTACCAGATGCTGTGGTGAGATGGTTCCATCTTGGAAAATAGCATAGGTTGTCAATCAGTTTTACATCATTTCATTCTGGGAAATGTCTACTTGTTTTGCCCTGATTTGGCAATGGAGTTGTGTGAGTTCTTTTTGTATTTTGGATATTATCCCTTTCAGCTACATTCCCTCCATTCTCTAGGTAGCCTTTTCATTTTGTTGATTGTCTTTTGCCGTGCAGAAACATTTTAGTTTGATGTGGTCCTACTTGTTGATTTCTGACAAATAAATGGGAAGGAGTTTATCATCACTGCATGTCAGGGAAGCACAAATCAAAACTGCAGTGACATCATCTCATACCTGTTGACTTGTCTATTGTCAAAAAAACTGAGAGATAACAAGTGTTGATGAGAATGTGGAGGAAAGGGGATTCTTGTGTTCCCTCTGTTCATAGAAATGTAAACAGTTTTGAGGCACCTCAAAAATAAAACTAGAACTGCCTTAAGATCTAGTAGTTTTAGTATATCTGAGAGAAATGAAGTCATTATCTCAGAGGGATATCTGCATTCCTATATTCCTATATTCCTGCATTCATTACACTAGCTACTATAAGAGAATAGGAAGTAATCTAAGTGACTGACCATCAATATATGCATAAAGAAATCATGATCTGCATACACACTGGAATATTATTCAGTCATAAACAAGGAATATCCTGTCTTTTGCAACAACATGGCAGAAGCTTGAGGGCATATGTGAAGCAAAGTATATCTGATTTAAAAAAAAAAATACTTTATGATTTCACTTACATGTGGAATCTAAAACAAAGCATTCATAGAAACAGAGTCAACTTCTGGTTGCCAGGGGTGAGGTAGGGTGAGGAAGCAGGTGAAAGTGTTCAAAATTATAAGATGAAGAAGTCCTGGGGGTATTGTGTACAGTGTAGTGCCTGTAGTAGACATTACGTTTTATATGGGGAAGTTGCTAGAAGAGTAGATTTTAAAAATGTGTGCCACCAGCACCATCAAAACAGGGAAACTGAAGTGATGGAAGTTTAACTAGTTATATAGTACTCATTTTGCAATTTAAAAGCTCATCAAATCACATCAAGCTCCCAGAATGTCGGCTATGTCTTAAGAAAGCTAAGAAACAGAAGGAAAAGGAATGCTTTGCCTTGGAGATGTCAAACAGGATGAGTCGCAGAGGGCTAACTCAACAACAGGTCAGAGTCATAGCCCAAGGACATGGATGTTTTGCTCTCTTGAGGGTCTGTTTGAAGTCTGGCCCTTTCTCCACCTGGGTGAAGCCTGAGAAGAGACCAGGCAGTCTCCCTGGGCCTCTGTTGTCTCCTCCACAGAGGCAGCCCTGGGCCTCAGCATTCTGCTGGCTTTCTTCAACTCCGACCCACAGAGTAACCTGAGAAAATCCTAGCAGACTGCACAAGGGCTGAGTATTTCCTCCCTGACTATGTTTTCACTAGCCCACCAGGGGTCTTTGCCGGCAGGCCTGGGCTGCTATGCTGATGCAATGCCCAGAGCATTTTAAAAAGAATTTCACATAAAGTGCAACAGACATGCAGTGGTGCTGGTGGGTTCCTGTGGGACCTGTACTCCTGTGTTCAAGTTGCCTTCGTTGTCGCAATTTCAAAGACGTGCAGAATGTTTCCTTTTCAAGTGTCCTCCTCTCAGAGATTTTGCTAGAACACACTTGATTAAAAAATGCTGAGTTCTAACTTAGCATACACCGGCAGCTAATGCGCCTCCCTGCCCACTATAGACTGACACTGCTCTGCTAAGACGTGAGTGTGGTTGTTTTAGGATTGCGTGGGTCTCCTGAGCTCCCCCCTTTTCTTTTTATGGCATTCGTCTTTGTGGGCCTGGAAGTGGATGTGACTTTTAAGGCTATAACTGCTCCCTGCTTTCCTGTGGAATTGAGGTTTTTAAATGGAAAATCTGAGTCCAAACTCTGACTTGAACATTGAGAAAACAGGCTGAGAAGCTATTGTTTAGGTTGTAGGAGTTGGGGATGAGAAGGGGGGGGGGGTCAAAATCCTTTTTCTCAAACCGCCCTAGAGGACATGGGCTTATTCTTGTCCAGGGGGGACCAGCGAACTCTTTTGGGGGAAAGAGCTAGATACTAAGTATTTTGGGCTTTCACGATGACACGACTCTTGTTCTCGCATAAAGCATACCTAGTATGTAAACGAATAGGCGTGGCATGTTCCCATATACATTTATTTCCAAAGCAGGCAGTGGGCTAGGTGTGACCTTCCTTTACTGACCCCTGTCCTGGACGATAGCCACCAGAGCCGGTAGCCAGGTGAGACTGCCTTTAACGAAGAGCCCCAGAAGGTCGAGCTTGAATGGCAGTGTTAGGCGAGGATGACGGAACCCAGGGAAGAACGTGGGGTTCAGTGTGGGCTGCGGAGATGGTTGGTGGCTATAGCTGCTCTGGCGCCCCTGGTGGTGGGTCTGTGCACCTGCACGGCACCACAGGGAACTTAACGTGGGTGTGGCCGCCCTCCCTGGGCCTAGCTTTTCCTGAGAAACCCTGTCTGGGCTTGAGCTGGGGATGATTCCAGGGTACCTCATTTGCTCAACTTTGGTCGCTGTCTTTGCTATTCTTAGACCTTTGCTGCTCCCAGTCTTTGACAACCTCAAACCCACACAAGAAGGCGGGCTACACTTTCCATCTTGACATGCCTGCTTGCTCTCCCCTCCCCCTGCCTTTGCTTCTCACAGCATTTTTTTTTCCAGCCTGAGAATATACTGAAAGCTACCTGAGGATTTTTTTTTTGTAGCTACCTGAGGATTTTTTTTTTTTTTTTTGTCGACTTCAGGTCAGGTTATTGAATTCATTCACAGACTCAGACACTGAACGAATAACCCCATCAGAACCAAAGGCAAAATGGGGCTGACGGGCGTTGGAAGCAGTTTCTGAGACAATCTGAGGTTTGTCGTGTCCTGTTTTGATAGTAAAAGGCTTTTAAGTACATGAAAAGATCTTCACATTCCAAGAGGATGTGGGAGAGCTAATAAACATGCTGGTAAAGCAGTTGGTAAGTGCGCTGTGCAAGCGGCGAGGAGTCAGAAGTAAGGCTGCCTTTACTTGTCCAGGAAGCTCAGGCTGAGGACCCAGCAGTGTGACCTCCAGTGAACGTAGAGGCTGTGAGGCCTAGGTTTTGCCCAACCTGTCTGTCCAGCTGGACAAAGGCAGAAATCCTCCATTTCCGCTTTCTGAGTCACGGCCCTTAGTGGAGACCACCTCCTTTCTTTAGGGGTTTATTTTTTTTGTTCCTTTTCCACTCGCATTGTTTCCTAAAACTTCCCTGGGTGGGCATTCAGTTCCCCACAGCGCTGACTCACCAGCCCTCTGTTGTCAGGTTTAAAACAAATATAATTAGCAAACCTTACAGCGAGGCAACATGAAGGTTGTAAACTACAATCCCCTAAGCCAGGGGAGACAGAGTGAGTCATCAGCGTGTCTGCATGTGAAAATGCTCACATTTAGCTGCTTAGCTCTCTGAAAATAATGCCAGCCTACAACGGGGAGGTTGTAGGCTTTTCAGCTGGGCTGGTTGGTTCTGTTTCCACCATGAGAGTGGATCGTGAACGACTGTGTCTCTTTCTAATTAGAGGTAGAAATTTCCCTGGTGACAGCTAGTACTTACTGTAACAAAACTGATCAATTTTTGGGAGGACTTTCCTGGTGCAGAGAAAAAGACTATATATTTTTTAAAGATATATTTATTTGTTCATACAGTGCTGGGGTATAAGCCAGAGGTGCAGGAGTGGTGAGAGGATTCACCAGAGACAAAGTGGGGAGCAGAACAGGCCGACTGAAAAAGTAGACTGCTGAGGGGAACAGTGGGCGGGTCAGGAGAGGTCTGCTGTGCTCTGTGGATCACCTCGGGGGCAGGGATCGAACTCATGTTGAAGTGGCTCTAGCTTCTTAGTGCTGTGCTCTAACCCCTGGGCTACCCATATTTTTAAAGATTTATGTTATTTATTGATGCATACAAACACTGGGATGTAGGCCAGAAGTGTGAGGTAAGAGGAATTCACCAGAGACAAAGTGGGGAGCGGAACAGATGATCTACTAACACATGCTGAAGGGAACAGCCAGTGAGACAGGAGAGGTCTGCTGCACCCTGTGGGTCACTCGCTGGCCAGGGATGGGCCTCGTTCTGCTGTGGCTGCAGGTAGCTTCATAGAGCTGAGACTTAATCTCTCAAGCCACCTGGGAGGCCCACAGACTGTATTTCTTCAAAATTGTGAAGTGTGTGCCCTCTCCTATTGTACCATGCCTCTCACCCCCCGGCCCGCATGCTAGGCTTGATGTTTTTGGAAAGCCAAATTCAACTGATTGTGTGAACACAGACCGTTATTTTGACTTTTGGATCTTTAGTTTCTGAGCTGAACTTTCTCCTCATGTATCTGGAGTGCACAGTCTGTTCTACTTGACAAATGGATGAGTTCTTCATCAGGGAGATGGGAGCATAACTTGTGGTTGGACAGGTGGCTTTGGAAAATGACTCACTGTCTGTCTCTGCTCAGACCAGCTCCTAATCAACCAGCAGCAAGGCCCCGCCCCACCACTGTTCTACAAAGTTGCTTTCTCACTAGACCATTTCTTGAGACCGATGTATATGCTTCTATGAAATTCATACTTCTTTTTCTACAGAATTAATTCTAGAATCCTACTTTGCGGAGGATGAGGTTACTTGCAAATCAAAGTTTTAGACTGGTCTTGGTTAATCCTTGTATTGTGTCATAGATGGGATGACAATAGCCTAATTATTTTTGTCCCTTTTTAAAGCAGTTGATTCTCTGTAATTGAAACAGATATCAAAATATGAGGTGTGGCAACTAAAAACGGTCTTGAAAATGTTTCAGCATGAGATGTGTGCTGGCTGGAGCCCTGGTACCAGCATTTAATCTATTTACTGAAGAGATTAATTTGTTAACCCCATCTGTTGTCAACAGTAAATATTAATACCATGTCTTTTCTTTTTCTTTCTCAGCAACATCAATTTTTCACCCTTCACGAATCCAAAGCAACAGATGTGGCATCTTTTGTAAAACTGATTCTTGGAGACTAAACTCAGTGGACTCAATCGGTTGACCCTCCTGTGAACTGGTGGGTTTACAGGGTGAAGCAAGTTCACTAAAGCGCCAATAGAAACTCATCTTAGAGATAATTTAACCCTGCCACTCAGCAGGTTTTTTCCTCCCCGTTTTCCTTTTTTTAACCCCTCCACAGGGGGCCTTCGAATCTATAGTATAGACTGAACTGTCTAGATGGATGAAATATGATAAAGGCTTAGGACTTGAAAAGGTGATTAAATATTTAATGATGTGTCATATGAGTCCTTAAGCTTCTCACACTCCTTGTTCTTTATACAATGAATGCATTGGGCGCTAGTAAAAAGGTGCTATAGTAGTGATGACATTGTAAGTAGATTTGTACTTTGTCCCATTGATTCTTTTAATATTTATGTTGAAGTGCTTGGTGGAAAAGATTCCATTTTATGCAAGGAGGGAGACACAGAAGACTAGGTTGGGTCGGCAATATTTATAGGGCTTTTATTTTTAAAGTTCACTGGTGTCTGTGGTCCAGAGAAATTATTTAATATGCATCTTTAAAAGTATTATAAAATATCAACAAGAAACTCTTCTTGTGAAATATCTCTTCCAGCTGCTCTGTGCTGCCATGCCCCAAATTTCTGCTCAGTCCTGGGTAATAACCACATGTTTCAGGTGAAATGGAATGATATCCCGGTCACATCACTTTCTCCACTTTGGAAAAAAATGAAATTCACTTTCATCATAGTTCCCAGTATCATGCATTTGATTCTCTTGCTACTTGTGGTCTAGTAATGGAATGTGATGCCCGATGTGATTTTTATAGTGTGTGTGTGTGTGTGTGTGTGTGTGTGTGTGATCTGTCAAAATTTCTGCCAAGTGGCTTGTGTGAACACCTGTATTTATTTAGTGAGGAGAATATGTGTCAGTTCCAAGGGGAAGTATCATGTCAAACCACACCGAGAACTGGTGCCTTCTTCTGCTTCCGCCCCTCCTATAATGGATAGCCCCAAGGATTTAACTTATTCTTTTGATTTTTATTGTTGTTGCTGTTTAATCAAGAAGCCTTACTATTCATAGAAGGTCTGCAAATAGAAGAAACTTTAAAGCAGTTCTTTGAGAAGATGAGAGGATAATTGGGAGTGTTGAATTCATTCTGAGAGCTGGGTGGTCAGGTTCCCGGGGGGTATAGAGGCTTCCTCTGTCTGCACAGCTTGCAAGGAGCTGACTCTACTCTAACTGGTTAGCGCTCTTGTGAATTCCTAGAGGGTAACTAGGCAACCAGAGCTCTTTATGGTGGCCAAATACACTCATGGGACTCTGCTTTGGGGTTCTAGGTTCCTCAAGGAACCAAGAGGTTCCTTGTATTTTCTCCATGAGAGAATATGCAGGAAACATTGCTTTGGGACATTGTAGTAATACAAGTCTACTCAGACAATACAAAGACGAGGACTTTGCATAGAAAAAGAACATTGCTTCTTCTCTTGCCTCAAGTTCACAGATAAGGAGAGAAGCCTGCCCACTTTTACCCTTTTCTTCCCTCCCTTTCAGAACTTGAAGTGCAGCCATAGTTTTCTCTGTTATATTTCTCCTTGTTTTTGAGCTCTAGCTTAGAACATAGGGTGAGTAGGATACTTCCATATACTTCTCTGTATTCAGTTCTAGGAAATACCTGTATGATTAAACATCCTTTTCATTTGCTTTAAAGCTACCTCTATTCTCCCCTTTTTCCAGTCAGAAAAGGGGTATTAGCCTAGTGATCATGGCCAGCCACTCTCCCACCCACCTTCTTGCATCTGGAAGCTTCTCTTTTTAAGACTGAGAGAAAATAATCACAACTCTATTCTTCACTCTCTTCATCATTTTATGAAAGAGGAGTAGGAAGAAATCAGGGGTTACATTCCATGTAGCTTTTGGTGAAATATATACAGCAAAATATCTTCCTAGTCTGCTGTGTGCTCATTGTACTTTCTCTTTGGAAACAGTCTCAACAAAGCCTGCGTTGCCCATGTGGACCTATGCATTCTGTCAGCCGAGTACTGAGCTTGCAGAAACACACAGCACGGAAAAGGAGTGAATCTCTGGCTCTCAACCCTGGTACACCCAGGAATCAGTGGGCAGCTGTGCACATTCTCAATGCCCCAGAGATCTGCATCTCACTGTCCCGGGGTGCAGCCTGGACATTGGTATGACGCAGGATGGTCACGTGATTCTGATGCAGCATGGTCAAGAGTGTTGGCCCAGTGCTGCCTAAGCACAGTGTTGATTTAAACTGACTGATTCCTGAATATTTGTAGAAAAGAGCGAGAGCTCTTTCTCCTGTCTCTGTCCTCACAGGGGGACATATCTGTCTCTTAGAAGGCATGTACTTGGAAGGCTGACTTGAAATGTAAGCTATCCTTTTCCCCAGGCAATATAACCCACGATGATTAGCTGTTTTGTATACTAAAGTAGAATGGCTTAACAACCTTAGGGGTCTAAATTTTATTTTATATTTTTCAAGATTTATTTATGCATACAACAGCTGGGGTAAGAGCCAGAGGTGTGGGGGAGGGAGTAAAAGGCTTCACCAGAGACAGAGTGGGGAGCAGAACAGGTGGATCTACTGAAATCTACTGCTGAGGGGAGCAGCGGGGAGACAGGAGTGGTCTGTTGCGCCATGTGGATCACTCCCGGGATCGAACTCATGCTGCAGTGGCTACCAATAGCTTAATAGCTTTAACCCCTGTGCCACCAGGAAGGCCCTTGAGTCTAAATTTTGGAATATGAGACTGTTTGTGGAGAATTGTGATGCACTTTCTGAACTGTTAATTTTAAATAAATGTTGGGGTGCATAAACTGTTACAGGTTGATACACATTGAAGGGGAGTGGCAAAATAGAATTATTGGCATGTACTGTCTGACTAGTACCCCCATCTGTACCTATGCAGGAGAAATACATGAATGTTAGAGAGCCAACTTTTCTCTACAAATGTTGCTCATGCTCTTTTTTCCAAGTGTGTTTGATTTGGTATCTCATAATTTTCCACAGTATAAATCATCTTGATGTTTATGAAAATATCCATCTACCTATACTGATTTGAAATGTGTGTTCAAAAATAATGTGAATGACTTTCTTTTTTTTTAAGATTTATTTGTTTGTGCATACAGAACTGGGGTACAGGCCAGAGGTGCAGGGGCGGTGAGAGGATTCACCAGAGACAGAGTGGGGAGCAGAACAGGCCAACTGATGAAGTACACTGCTGAGGGGAGCAGCAGGCGGATCAGGAGAGGTTTGCCACACCATGTGGGTCACCCCCCAGGCGGGATCGAACTCATGCGGAAGTGGCTTTAGCTTCTTGGTGCCATGCTTTAACTCTCTGCACCACCAGGGAGGGCCCAATGTGAATGACTTTTAAAGACAGTTGCCACATAAGTCTGATGACTGCCTTGAAGGCATTCCCCTCCAGAGAAGCCACCTGGAAAGATGATATATTTATCTACTAAAATCATTGCCACTTCTCTTTCAAAAAAAAAAAAAAAGGCTACAGGCTCTCTTCCCTCTTCTTTGTGAGTGACATTCAGGAGCATCATTTCATAATTACTCCTCAGTGGCTTGTTTTTCCACAAAAATCCTTACCAGGTATTTTCCTCTTTCATTCACCACCTTTTTGATCCAACTTAGCACCAAATAGTGTTTGGCAATTTCCTAATGTCAACTCAGCCCTCAGCAATGACGTTTTCGCGTCACTGAGACTTTTCAAAAGACTATGGCGGGGACCCTGAATATAATTTCATGTGTAGATTTCCCAAAAATGTCTGTGTGGGTTTCTAAGCAAACATCAACCTTTCTAGAATAAATGTAGTTTCCCCAAATGGCTGCTTTAAACGAGAGAAAATTCACACACACAGATATATATACAAAAATGTGTATATATGTTTCATGATAAATTATCAGCTGGAGAACCTCTGATTTCACACATGGTGCTCATGTATTGGCTTCATGTGGAAGAACAGATAAAGTCAGAATAAAAAACTTTGATCTTGGGTAAGCCATGTGAAATGGTCTTATATGTGGCAGTTCTCTAACTTGTTTGATTTTACAGTTCTTATATATCCTCTAAACCTAAAAAAATAGCCTATGCCAGAGACTTCCAAACTTTCTCTGTTTGCGGTGACATTGTCCTCTGAGAATGTTTTTACATAATGCCCTAGGCCAACATAAATACGTCATAGTTCCATTGATTAAGTAGTTAGGTCCAAGCAATTTAATGATGAGAGCTTGTGCAACGCTCTGCAGATGTTGCTGGCTTCCCTCCAAAGTTTGTGGCCTCGTGGTGCCCCTCGGAGTTTGCCAGTCATGCGGGAGGTCTCAGCATGGAGCTTGGGCACCACAGATATGTGTCCTGTTGGTGTCTGTTATCTGTGGTGGATGACGCTCTAAGTGGAATCTGTGGTCTGTCAGTTCTCCGGGTTACTCCACTGCATATGTTCCATCATTATTGTGAGTGTATTTGTTTGCTTGTGCTGGTTTCGTCTGACCTTTGCCATTCACCAGTCCTACAGTGTCATAGTCTAGGTAATGAAATACTCTTTTTTTGTTAAGATTTATTTATTTATGCATACAGAACTAGGGTACAGGCCAGAGGTGCAGGGGTGGTAAGAAGATTCACCAGAGACAGAGTGGGGAGCAGGACAGACTGACTGAGGAAGTGCACTGCTGAGGGGAGCAACGGGCAGGTCAGGAGAGGCCTGCTGTGCCATGTGGGTCACCTCTGTGGCGGGGATCAAACTCATGCTGAGGTGGCTTTAGCTTCCTAGTGCTGTACTTTAACCCGCTGCCCCACCAGGAAGGGCCTGTAATTAAAAACTCTACACACAGTGTGAAGGAGACTGAACTAAGACTGTCGAGGTCCCAGTTTTCTCCAAAAGTAATTGACTTAGTATCCTGAGAATAGGATCAGGAAAAAGAGAGAGACTAATGTTTTCACTGTTTAACAATAAGTGCTTTTGTTGATCAAGGGACTTCATTAGCTCTGCTCAGAGGAATTATCCTGTTTTTTTTTTTTTTTTTTTTTTTTTCCAGAAGTGTCTAACAAAATACATTATCTTTGGCATGAAAATGAAATGGATGCCTAGCTTATAATTTCTGACCCAAAAGCCTCGTTAGCAGTCTAACTCCCTCTGGTCTTGAAGATAGCATTTGTATATTCATAAAATTCACTGGAGCAGATGTAGATCTAATAAAATGAAATAAATCTTTATCATGCTGGGGACTTTATAAGTTCTGTCTTTTGTATCTGTATATGACTTCAGGGAGATTTGCTGGTTTAAAGAACTTTATTTTTTATTCAATTAGCAAGTAGAAGGTACGGTTTTTAACTGGATTCTGACACTTTATATATTCAGGTGGGAAAATGCCAGAATAAATTGTTGTTACAAGTCTGATAGAATAGGAATGAAAGAGATTTAAAGACATTTTATTCTGGAAGGCCAGATTCCTCTTATCAAGGGGTATGAGTGTGTGTGTGTGTGTGTGTGTGTGCCTATACACACATGCGTGCTATTAAATGTGCTGTCGGATAAAGATGCTGTGGCTTTCTTTGGTTGTAACTGGAGTACTTGGGATTCCTGTGGGAATCAGTTGAAAGCTAGAATCTTTTCCGAAGGAAAAGGCACACAGTCCGTGGAGCACACAATTTGAAAACATTTTTAGTTGTGGGGGAGGAGAGTGAAGCACAGTTTATAGACCCCAAAGAGTCAGTAACCTCTGTTCCATAGAATGCATACTGTGACATCCTGACCAGTGGCTAACTTTATCTGTTAAAGACCAGATTTGTGGCTTTGTGTCCCTTACTGTCCTGTTGGCAACTAGTCAAGACGCCATACCAGGAAAACGTCCATAGGCAACATGTAAATGAGTAAGCATAATGCTGTATTCCAATAAAACTTTATTTACAAAATCAGGAAATGATCTGGTCCCTCGGCCATGATCTGCCAGCACCAGTCTTAGATTATCAAATATAAATCTCCGACTGATGAGTTATGTGTTCATAGTTCTTCCATTTAGTGGGTATTGACTTAACCTATCTACTGTTGAGGCATATTAGGAAGATGGACATAGGGAAATGAAATTGGAAAGGAGAACTCTCTCACTCCCTTGCAAATTGACTCTAAATTTGCTCAGGTAAGTATTGCTTGCTCTGGAAGTCAATGGCACAATATACTTCAGATTCAATTGGCTGCCTACTTTTAATTTTTCTATGCAGGAGCTGACACAGCTTACTTCACCTTGGAGATACTTCCTTTAGAACTTACCTCCATCCTTCTCTTAGCTTCACATATTATTTCTCTCTTTGGTGTGATTTGCATGCTTGAAGAATCATGGACCCAGACACTGATCATCTAGTTTTCTATTTCCCTGAACCATGTTCAGATCTGAGAACTTGGGAGGCCATCCTTGCCACCTAAGTCAAAGGCAGATGCACTTCTTAAAAATCTTCCAATCCATGCAGCCCATTTCTCTGACCATCTTTTTTTTCACAGCAAGAACTGATGAAAGACTTGTTCTTTGGTCAGGTTATGGTGATAAGAGACTTAGTTCTTGCCATTGAGGGTTATCCCTGGACTTGGAGAGAAGGCTGCCTTACCTTCATCCTTTCTGAAATCATCAACACATTTCTGTAGTAAGGGGTCTGTGCCAAATGCCCCTTTCTGATGCGGATATCTTGTGTCACCCTCCTTGAATGGCCAGCTTCCATAGCCTCTAATGAAAGCTCTGCATTCTGGAAGGTTCCAGAAAAATGACTTACAATGCTTTGCTTTCTGTTAGTACTTGCAGCCTCTGGCTGTACAGAACACCATGCACTTGCTGACTGCTGGTGAGCTCAGCTGTTCCCATTGTCTCTTTTCAGCTTGGGACAACACATCATCCTCAAAGCTATAGTCTCTTCATTATCAAAGACATTTCACTTCCTGCAGCGCATCAGGGAAACATCAGTTATGCTTAGAATGACACTCAGAAACTCCTTAAGAGAGCACAGTGAAGGTATTTGTTCTGACAATTTACCTAAAAGAATGTTTTCTCTTCACCTAGGGACACAAAACCTGAATTCCAGAGCCTTCAAAATGAAATTACCCTTCTGGGGGAGCACATTGCTACCAGATACATCACTCACCACCTGTGTCTACAAAGAAGATGTGTCATTTTTCTGAGGTTTAGAGAGTCACTGTTTACAGCTGTGCAGGGGCATACTTCCAGAGCAGGAGTGTTTGGAATCAAGACTCAAGTTGAGGTTTATCTTTTTAATTCCTGATCCTGATTCTCTTTTTTTTTTTTTTCAAGCAAATTTCTCTCAGAGTCTTTCTCCTATCTGAGGTGAAGAGAATTTGGGCCCAAGTGGAAACATAAAGCAAGATCAAGACTTTGTGGTAGGGATTTTTTTTTTTTTGTAAGAAATCAATTACCACCTGTCACACAAATGTGTTAATAGAGTTTAAAACTATCCAACTTGGTTGCCTGGGACTTTCCATATCTTGGTATTACTTGTATTGGCATCTGACCTAGGACATTGAACTTTTCATTCTTAGGAGTTTACCTTTTGATTGTCAGGAGCTTTGCATTATGTTTCTTTCTCAGAGTTGTCAGTTGCAACAGATTTCTTTGGAGGAAGTTACTCTTAACCTGCATGGGCTTTCCCCAGGTGATAGATACTTTTGCATTTGTGAGATTTAGGGTTTTTTCTTAAGAGTGAAGCTAGTGGCCTTTAGACTTGGAGATTGAGCTTGAGTAATGCAGGGGAAAGTCGTGGCACTTGGGCACTTTCATGTGGAAAACCAGACAACCTAAGTGATCCCTTGAGTTTGTGTCTTTAACTAGGACTTCCTTGATTGCATCTGCTTGTTTTTATTCTTCTGCCCATCAAAGATGAAACAAGCTAACTTAAAACTCTTGATTAAATGAAAGGAATGGTTCTAACCATTTTCAACAACAAAAGATCTGGGTCAGCAATTCTGCATTAGTCTGCCTCAATGGACTGTTGTTCTCAAGTCTCAAAGATGTAAGGGAGATAATCTAAAAGAACTTTTACCAAACCTCATCCAAAATATAGGATCTTGTAATAAGAACTTCCATTTGGTCTTTCAGAAAGAGCAGCTGGGTTAAGCATCTGTTCCCCTAAGTCATCTTGTGGTAGAAATGAGCAGTTGGCATCCTTTGTATTGAAGACATCAAGCTATTTCAGCATAGCGAGTCAGGGCACTCACTGGCTTTGGGGAAAACCATTGGACTTTGGATCTTAAGGCTAAACAGGGATGCGAGGTAGTGTTTGGGAGCTGGGAGATTTGATAAATGCAACAAATAGTATTAAACCAGGAACCCCACAGAAGAGCGGGCTGATAAAAGGAGGTGGCAGAAGGTGTATCCGAAGACTTATTTTCAGTGTTACTATAAGGATGATCTCCTGGAGAAAACCCACCTAAAAACATTTATAATTTTTGTCCCTTAAAAATATTGAACATAAGAAGATTCAGCATATGGCACTGACTGATTTCTGAACATTTTCTCTAGTTTCCCTTGTAATGTTGACTCTATATCATTTTACAACAGTGTTAACCCAGAAAAAAAGGCAAATTATTAGAATGGTGTTCAAAAACTTTGAGGAATATGCACCCCATCCATCAGCTACCTTCTGGGTAAAGAAAAATGAAAGTTTGCAACAAAATGAAGCTTTAATTGTTAGTCCTGGAGACAGACATTGTTAAGAAAGGTGGACACCAAAAGTGATCTGATGAGAATTATTTTTCCACAATGCGGAGAACTGTGAATCTTCTTAGAAATACACTACAGGTCTTCACTGAAGAGCTAGGATTTATAATTTTAAACCATGACACTCAAAATTAGTTTGAATTTTCAGAAGCAATGAATTGTGTGGAAGACAATTTCTGATTTCAAGGTGTGTATCTCAATGTGTCCAGAATGTGGGAAGCTGAGAGTCAGATGCACAGAGTGGATCTCACACTATGTTTAGTGGTACCCCTGGAGGGTTTCTTGTTAATAAGAGAAGGGGAAGAGAGTGCAGTGAAAGGTTTACCTTGCCCATTTGAAACCCCCATCACCCTCCAATCAGCATATTTGGCTACCAGTGAATCTGTGGCTTTAATTAAAGGCTTCAGAATTTAAATGATAGTGAAAGGGCCTCAAAACAGCCCAAGATCCTGAGGAATTTTGTAGCCAGTGTTGCCTGTGAGTCCCTGAGTTGTGCTATGTTGAACATACTCATGGGGTTTGAAGGCTGAAAAACAAGAAGAGAAGACCATTTGTTTTTACGTTTATGCATGAATCATTTGAAAGAAAGTGTGGACGTCAATATAGGAAGACCATGCATCTAGATTTTTAAGTTGGTTATTTTTCTAACTCGGTTGAGGAGGAGGACTGAGGAGTAGGGAGGAGTGGTGTGATCAGGCTCTTGGTAGCCAGCAGAATTACTAAATTTCTGCATTGAAAAGCAGACATCAAAATTTTTGTTTCATGACTGCTAGGAAAAAGTAATCCTCAGCATACGTTTGGCACAGAAAAGGCTATCGTCTGAGACCCAAGCTAACTGAGTCACCTTTACTGGATTTTGCAAAAGGTATAGGTGGTGGACAGTAATGAGAACCTGCTGTAGTCTTTAGAAGCCACAAGCCACAATGGTGGATCTATGATGAATAGAAGACAAGGAGCTTCTTGGATATCAATGGAATCATATCAGGTGCCTTGTACACACATCTCTGGGGTGTGTGATGAATTCTGAGAATTTAATGGGGTGGGAGAAGCTGTCAGAGCAGCCATGTTAGAACGTTCTAGGTGTCAAACAGTTGTAAGTGGAAACGGTTTGTAGAGTTCTTGGCCAATCTCTGTGTATAAGCTACTGAGATGTTTAATTAAGGAAATCCAGGCAATTTCTCTCTTATACTATCTCTGTTTTATTCTTTCCTCTCAAATTTATTTGCCAAGTGGAGTGATTTTTCTCTATGAACTGAAATGATGAAATGATGTTTTAATAAAGTAACAGCCATTTTTAGAGGAAAAGATGCTTTCTTTACATAATTAACCTACTCAATTGGAACACATTTCTAATTTCCCTTCCATTTGGTCATTTAAAGTGGAAAGAGACATTTGGTATATCACTCAAGTCTCTTATTAAACACACAGACCATTTTTCTATGTAATTTGTGAAAATCTCTCTGAGACACAAGATGTAACTTCTATACGGAATTGAACTGTCCAAGCTTTTTAGTAAAATCAGTGGGTTTTCCCAGCTTCTTTTGTGCTTTAGTTATACTGCTGAAATGCTGCTCCTTAGTTAATCTGACCTTTGTGAGGAAGAAAAACATTTCCCTTACATTGTGTGAATTTTATGATAGGCCTTTTTATTTGTGTATATGATTGCTATTTTCCTATGTTGCACCCCCAAAATCTGCTTTTAAGCCATGTTTATTGTAAAGTGAGCTGTCGGGCAATTGAAACATGACTGGTCCTTGCAATCCCTTGATGCTAGAGTAAAGTCATTCCATGTGCTAGCTAGGAGACCCTACTATTTCTTCCTGGTAGCCAAAATATTCTGAAAGGAGATCAGAGAGGTGGTATGCACCTACTCTTTGAAGCCAACACTGCCTCTTTGGAGAATTTGAAATGGAAGAATGAATTCCATTTTGTGAATTTTCTCTTTGCCCAATTCCATCATTGGCCCTGGATGGCACACTGTGCTGCTAGCTTTCCCTGGTGGAAATCATCTCTTCTTCATGGACTGCAATTTTTTTCTTTTTTTAAATGAATGAGGCAGGCTGACCTGTAGTGTATGGAATTCATTAGAAGTCCATAAAATAAAGACCTCTAAAGCACATGGGTAGAATGTTTCCATGCCTTTGAGGTGAATGTTAAATCCAAGCTCTGGCCCTGGGAACTTTTTGTTTGTAGCTGCAGAATGAAAGAAGTAGATGGGGCAAGTACTTTGCTCTGTGTTTCCTTGGGTGGAAATGTGTGGGCCACCTTGTTTTCTTAAGGGAAAAACATATCTCGTCATTGAATGGGGGAAGGGGAATTTGAATATAGAGTAATAACAGCAAGCAGATTCCAGGATTAGATTTCCAATGACATGCTTTATAGGAAGGGCAGCCTCTGGTGGGCTTTGGGGGACCCACATACATTTTGGTTTAGGCTTCCTTGCTATCTAAGTGCTTTATTTTTCTTTTGGACTACTGCTTACTGTAATTGGTGATATTATTTCAGAATCCCGAATCCATGGAGGTAGCTAGGGAGAAGACTTGGAGTAGGTGCAAGGATTGGTTGATGTAGGTAAGTTTGACAATGTTCTCAGATAGATACTCAGTTGAAGAGTAACATGACTTTGTTGGAGAACCCACCTCTCCTAGGGCCTCATATTTAAGATATTCAGCTTTCATGCAAGTGCCAGTTCATACTGAATAGCATAGAGGATTGGCCTCTACCAGTCAATAAACAAAGAATTATAATAATTGCCAAAGGTGGAGGATGAACGTTTCAATCACAGTATCTTGTCAAAAGCCTAATCTTCTAATCTCCCTCTTCTTTTCTGATGGAAGAGCCTAGTACAGTGAGAGTGAGGTTCTGAGAACAGTTCTTTGAATCTGTGTTTTTTTTGACCCAGGAAATCGCTGGGAGGTTGAACTGGGTGGTTGAGACACAACCCCTGGGGTGACCACTCATGTCCCCTTTTGCCACTGCAAAAGGAAAATGAAATTGAGGGATTCATCCAACTTGGACTCCTCTTTTCATGAGGAGCTGATGCTTTGATTTCCTATCTCAGGATATTCTTCAGTTTCAAACTGCTGCTGAGGAAGTGCAAACTGCAGACACTGTAATGATTGGTCTCTGAATAACTGTGCACATGTATGTGAAACTCCACAGTGTGTGTGTCGCGTTCCATGTTGTGTCGATCTATGAACTGACTCAAACAACAATTTGAAGGTAGAGAAGACAGTGATCATGGCAAATGACACCCAACCACCTCTTTCTGTCAATGTGCTAGCTATGATCTTCACAGCCAGGACAAATAATTTAAGTATTCAGGAGTTACGTGTCCTTGAAAGAAATGGTGTGTTGATCTCATGAGAAAATGTACAACCAATAAAAGACATTTGAAAAATGTGATGAGTTTGTTCATTAATTGAGTTCTATATGGTAGAGATGCTGCTTGTATGTAAAAAAGGTTTAAAGTTTTGCTTGCTTGGGTTCATCTCTTTTTCTTCCCCAACTCTCCTCTCCCATTTCCAAAACAGAATGGAACAAAACAACAGAATTGCTGTCTTGAAGACTCCTTACAAAGTCATTTCATCTGTACTGCACTTCAGACTCAATATTCTTATAGGTAATAATTCTAGGTTGTATTAAAGCCAGTATTTCATGATTAAAATCAGGTGGTTTGTGGTGGGGACAAGACCAGATGGCTTAAATGAAAAGATTAAGATCAAGACTTTTGGCGTTGCATGTGTTCCTGATGCTAAATTGTTAAGCTAACTAGTCATTTGACTTTTTCTTGATTCTACATGTAATATTTGCAATAGTAGGAATTTGTTCTAAACCCATTAGCTAGTTCTGTGATGCAGATGTTCTGGGCAAGAGAAAATGTTGGTACAAGTCAGACATCGGCTATGTGGAATTCCTTGATTTCTCCCATAAACTGAGTGACTAGATCTGTTTAAATAGAGGATAATTGCTAGGCTTTACCATGGACCTTTTGAGTGGATTGCCAATGATACCTGGAGGCACACAGTCACCTTGATCTTGCTTATTGCGGGAACCAGTTGATGTTGTTTAATCAGTACATGATTACTTTATAAACTGCTAGCATTTTACCTGGGACTTACATCATGTCAGCAACAGAATCCAACATAGAGGGCTCCCCGCTTCACATACATCACTCAAATGACTTTCCAATGATAATAGTCGATGAGACAGTGTTGGGTCACATGGTGATGTTTTGGCTCACCCAACTGCATATGGAAGGATGGTCCTGAGATAGTCTCGGTGTGCTGTGTAGACCATCTAGATTTGTGCAATGACACTATGATACACACAAGGATAAAATCACCTAAGAACATAGTTCTCAGATTGTATCCTATCATTAAGTGATGCATGACCTTATGCATATTGAGGCTCTTCCCTGGGACTATGTTAAGATTGCTGCAATCTTTGGTCTACCTTAACTGAGAACTTTGTTGGCATTAGTCATTTTGTTTTAAGTTTCTGTGAGGGCTGGCAGCATGTGAAGCTGAGAAGGCATGAACAAACAAGATTTTATATGTCCTGGATATTTCATCCATTCTCCACAGCTATTTTTAATTTCCACAGGAAGAGAATCCACAACCATTCCTCATTTTCATTCTTTAAAATAGCATCTTGGCTTTAAAGGAGTTTTCTTTTCATGGGTGCAATGTCTTCCTTTGTGCACCACACATTTTGGTCAATACCGATTTGCCCGTCTAAACATCTCAAAAAATGACTCAAAATTGTGTAAGAAAATATGAATTCAAGTGGGGATGGGCAAGATTGCTGGATTAATAACAAAAGCTTTTCATGGTTGTTTTTTGGTTATCAGCTGTAACATAAAATTCCAAAACTTTGTAGCTACATGTAACAGTTACGGTTACTGCTGCTCCCTATCCTCTGGGTTGACTGGGTCCATCTGGGTGATTCTTCTTGGCATCTCTCATGCATTTGAAGTCAGATGGTGACTGCAGCAAGGGTTGTTGCATCTTTCTTCATTCTTGGATCTCATACCTGGGCTAAAGTGGCTGGACTGGAGTGAATCTGAAAACAGTCGAGAGTAGTCACAGTTCTTACCTAGCAGTTGGATTTCCCCAGAAGTAGTGATCTAGAAGGGCCAGATGGAAGCTGAAAGGGAATTATACAGTGAATGCAGGGACATGTGTTTTGTGGTCAGCACATCAATGAAAACTAGCTACTGTACTTGATCAACCCAATAGAGTTAGAATATAGCAGTAAAGTTAAAAAATGGGATTTACTCTTATTTAATCTGGTGGTCATACCAATAAATAAAGTATATTAAATTTGATATGAAATAACTTTGCGTTCATCAAAGGAAAGCACTTTGTTCAAAATGTTATTCTATAGAAGGTGATTTAATTCCATCCACAGTTGGAATTAAAATGATACAGGAGAGAATTAAGCATTGACATTAATGACTCACAGATTTCCTGTTGTACTTCCTACCACTCCAGATGGTCACAGTTCATAAATAATTGCTGAGTAGGTGTTTTTTTTTTCTCAAGTGTAAATAGCCCGGTTTTCATTTAAAAATAATACAGTATGAGAAAATTTAGAGGATACATGCAGGAAAACAAACATATGCAATTTTTGTTAAGCATTCATGTATTTAAAGTATTATTTCATATATTTCTTTACACACACACACACACACACACACACACCCCTTGATAAGATTATGTTTATTTTTTACCAGCCTTCCTTTCCAAGTTACATGATAACTTATCATGTCAATTCATTATATAAATGGTGTCGTCCCTTTTAATGAGTGTATAATATTCCAACACACATATCCTCTTCATTGATGGAAATTTTTATTTCCTTTTGATTGTCTCAATAAATATTCTTACATCTTTATGCATAAGTCCCATTTTCTTGGAGAGGTTTTAAAGAGCTAGAGATCCTCAAACATTGCCCCTGGAGCTAAATATCAGCAATAGTGTCACTTTTCCCAGTACAACTCTTCTCCTATTCTTATTGTGCCCATCTCTTACCAGATCCCAACCTTAAACTAAGAGATCAGATTTGACTGGCAATTCCAGACTGACCTGCCCATACATCAGTGTTCTAATTACCTGGCAAATTAAGGGAATTAATTAAGGGAATTCCTTGCAGGAATTTACACAGAGAAAGAAATTATCAGAAAAAAGTACTTGAGGAAAAATAGAGACCCAAAAAGAAAATGTAATCTACTTCTAAACAGCAAAAGGTTGCTTTAAAAAAAAAAAAAAGAACAGTATTTCCAGTGGGTCCTGTGGCTACTCTACCACTTCAGACCACATGAGAGTTAATGAAGCTAGAGCTAAAACTAAAAAAAAACTAATCATCACTCAGGCATTAATCATCCCTAGCAACCGTTAGATGTTATGTGCTACTCCAGTACTGAGAAGATCTGCACGACTCTGGAATTTACCTTCTGTGCCCATGTTCTAAACTATAGCATCAGTGCCATCACCAGCTTTTTTAAGTAGAGGTAAGAATCTAGACTTCAGCTCTGTCCCCAGGTGAGTCATATTCACAGAATAGTTTGAGAAATCATGGTCTGTTCACCTCATCCAATATTGAAATGTCAATTGTCAGACCTCAAATGTTGTAATTCTTTGACATGTACCTTACACTGCAGATAAAAGATGTTTTTAGTGGTGATAATCAGTAGATCTGTGAAGAACATTATCTATGTTGGGTGGAGAGAGAAATGTGTTAAAGTACTTAAATAAATGGCTCTATGATCTTTGGTTAAAATACAGTCTTCATACTTTGGTTTCTCTTCGGATCGTATAAATCTTTTACCTTTTTTTGCAGTTCTCTCTTTTCATTGCAAGATTTCAATGATGGGAAGAAGCATGAAGGAAAATATAATACTCCTTATGCTTGAACACCTTTATGTCATTTGTGGTATTAAAAAATAATTTATAGATTCCAATTCAATGGCTGGTATTGTGTGGGCTTCAGAATGAAAGTCTAGGAGAACATGACCTTGAAACCTAGAGAATGACCTTAAAGAATGTTGCTTGCATTGCTTGCAAACTCGGTGACTTCCTAATCTATTTCTGGCAGCCCAGATTAACCACCTTCCCTTGGGTTTCTTCTCCCTGCCAGTGAAGTGGCAAGTAGTGGTTCTGTCCTCCGTGGAAGGACAAAAGTCACGTGATGACTTAGTGCTACTTGCCCAAGAATTGTGGGTTCAGCTGTAGCAGTTACCTTATGATCTAGCATGGTTTCATAGACTGGACAACCAAAAGTTGCTCTTAGAGAAGAACTTGCTAAACCATTTGACCTTTTCAAGCAGCTGCGGAACTGTTTATTGAGAGCACACCATCTCTCTTGGCTCCTCCAGTTTGACAGAAGGGAGAGTCAAGCCAATGTCATCGCAACTTCACCAGAAAGTGACTGAATTGGTCTCACTGCTTAGTCATCTTTGGAGCGACCCTTCTCTCCTTGAGCTGGTTGGTTGTTGCAACGTGTACACAGAATCAAATGAGACCCAAAGGCAAATGTGATTACTCAGAGAGCCTCAGAGTCCCCAAAACTCTAGTTCCTAAACAAGAATAGATTTAGTCTGGTTCAAGCCACAAACCTAGTGGAGGTCAGTGTCTATTAGCCAAGAGCAAGGAACGTGAATCCAGTTCCAGTTCATTATGTAAGCAATTTTGCAAAAAAGAAGAAAAAAACTGAAACAAGACATTAAAAAGCCAGTGGATTGTAATTTAGCTTATCTGAAAATTATGTTTGTGTGCAAAAAATATCCATAATTCATGACACCATTTTGCAGGGTGATATGAGTTGAAATATGACTTGGTAATTCTCATAAGATGGGTGAAGAATGACTTTAAAACAGTGACAGTGGTTGTAAAGTAACTAAGCAGCAGATGGAATTTGTAGGAAGCAGAGAAAAGGTCTCAGTCTGAAATCATGTAGGCTATTGACAGTCCTGGCCTCTGTTCTTAATTAGCTGTGTGACTATGGATAAATATCTTAAGCTTTCTGTTCTTCAATTTACTCCTTCTTCAAATGGAAGTAAAAATAGGCCCTACTTTCAAGAGTGCTTGTGAGAATTTTGTAAAATATTGCCTATAAAACAACTAGCCCTGTGTCTGCCATGTCATCAGGAGAAACTAGTAACTTTTTCTTGATATGGTCCTCTGAGCAAATCCATTTATTGACAAGCAGAATTAAACAAACAAAAAAATGTATTTAAAGGGAAAATAACCAGGCCCTTCGAGTATGGAGGTATTATTATTTTTTATTAAAGGTTTTATTTTTTTATTATTTATGCATACAAGAATTTGGGTGTAGGCCAGAAGTGCAGGGGGTGAGAAGAGTTGCCAGACAGAGCGGGAGCAGAACAGGCAGATTTAACTGCTAAGGGGAGCAGCGGGCAAGACAGGAGAGGTCTATTGGACCATCTGAGGGCCAGATCCCTGGCTGGGGATTGAACTCAGACGTTAGCACTGAGACTTAACCCCTAAGGCCCTAGGGAGACACCTTAAGGTGTGATTTTGTACTATCATAATGATTCTTATTTTATTGGCTGAACCTGCAGAAATATACACTGGAGTCAAGTCTCAATGTAAACAATACATGTTCATGTTTTCCAATTTGTACACCAGGTTAAAAACTATGTTCATAAAGGATAAAACCAATGCTTTTACTTCATGGGCCCTATTTCATGAAATGAAAACAGTGAAGTAACCACTTTTGCAATGGCTAGTCCAACAGTTATTTAAAGAAGTTTTCACTAGGAGTAAAATACAATATATAAGAGCAAAAGCATAGATTCCATACCTGCTGATTCCTCCCCCAACTCCACCCCACAGATTTAACCCCAGCTAATAAAGTACTAGGGACTATGAATATAAGTCCTGAATACATAAAAATAACTTGAAATAAAATTATCCTTGCAATATTGGAGAAAGTATTCCATGTGGAATTGAGGCCCTAAGTACTTGTCAGTGGAAAGCTGTGCTCTTTGATGTCACCTAGTATTCTGTTTGAAGTTCATCCCTACAAAATAGCTTTAGGGTCTAGGATTCCAGTGGTCAGGTATGCTATCTGCAGGGACTGGATGGGGATGAGTCATGGAGCAGGTTTGCAAGGCAAGACTCTGCAGGTTTGCAAGAGAAGCCCTCTTGCTACTTATTAGCAGTAATGAACAAGCAGACTTGATGATGTGACCAGGGCAGGAGAAGCAGTGTCCAGGGGAAACAAAGCATGATCAACCTTATGGGGAACAAGTCAGGACGTGTTGGCCATGTAGACAGATGTATGCAGGGAGGACATCCTGCGCAGGTACTTGGTGTAATTTCTGAGCTACTCCCAGACCGCCTCAGACCATGCCACATAATCAGTTAGCAGCTACCTAGGCATCCCCAGCTGCCTCGCGATGTGGGCCATTGTCCTCAGGCAGGAGGGCCTTTTCCAGTTGTTTCACACACACACACGCACACAGGTGCATAGAGAGGCCAGACCCACACAGGTGCAGTGTGGTGCGTGAAATCCAGGTAGTTCCTGTTTAGCCTTGGGTAAGCTCAGTAGTCAGGGAAGCAGAGAACACAACCCCATGTGCACACATCTCAGCTGACATGGTCCCCTAGCAAGTGAGGACCATATGCGAGTTTTCAATCTATGAAATCTTAACTTTCATATTTAAAACACATCAGTTAGAAAGTTTAACATTTTGCTTTGAAAGGAAATGTGTGAAATGTCATAAGATGAACGATGTGGCATTATTTCAATCAACCCTTACAAAATATCCATCAGGGTGGGTTGTCGACTGTCCCATTTTACACTTAGAGGAATAGAAACCTGGAAATTTGGTATCTTTTTTTAAAGATTTACTTATTTATGCTTACAGAACTGGGGTGTAAGCCAGAGGAGTGGTGGGTGAGAAGATTCACCAGAGTGGGGAGCAGAACAGGCGTATCTACTGAAATTCACTGCTGAGGGGAGCAGCAGGCAGGTCAGTAGTGGTCTACCATGCCATGTGGGTCAGCTCCCTGCTGGGGGATCGAACCGGTGCTGCAGTGGCTTCAGAGAGCTTCATAATGTGGTGCTTTAACCCTTTGCTCCACCAGGGAGGGCCCCAGAAGTTTGGTATCTTGACCCAATTTACTCAGCTGGTAATTGGAGGCTCTAGCCACCCTAACCCTACCAGAGGGGCTGGTTCTATCATCCTTCTCCTAGATTCACGTTAAAGCAAAGAAAATTGTTCTGGCTTCCTTGACTCTGAGAATCATTTTTCATTCCTTTCATTTTGCCAAGGAAACTTAGGTTTTAAATAGTCCAGCTGGGGGAGCTGCATAAATGGTTCTCACAGTACTCTGTGTGGTTCAGACAGATCAAAAGACGGACACTGAACTCCAGAAGGTCTAGGACTAGCCAAGGGGCAGACTAGGGGAGCCATCTGGGTGGACATGGGGGCAGACCACCAGGTTACAGCCCCTGGGCTGGTTTCGGGATGGTGCTGGTTTTGTTAGAGTGGTGGCAGGCAGAGGAGAGATTTGGGTGCTGGTCAGGGCGGAGGAAAGGGAGTGTGAATAGAAACTGAGGCTGGTGAGTGAATATGAAAAGACAGAGAAGAACATTAGACAGTCTGGGTGAGCTGCGCTTGTCCTGTTTGCTTCATCCCACACTAGGATTGCAGTGAAGGAGGTGATCGGGCTGAGGGTAAGAGAGAGGCCATCCAGGGACCTCTCTGGTGGCCTAGGAGTTAAATCTCAGTGCTATCACCAAAACGGCCTGAATTTGATCCTGGCCAGGGCGTGACCCACAGGGCACAGCAGACCTCTCCTGTCTCCCCGCTGCTCCCCTCGGCAGTGGATTTCAGTGGACCCACCTGCTCTGTTCTCCATTCTGTCTCTGGTGAATCATCTCACCCCAGCATCTCTGGCCTGCACGCTAGTTCTGTGCAGAGAGAGCGGCCACCCAGTAACTCAGTAGTCTTGATGGATTACTAGATCTGGGAGCAGAACTGCGACCCAGCTCCCCAACTTGAAGGGCAGTAGAGGAACCAGATGCCACAGAAGCTACCCACACCCACGGGCTTATTCTGCCCTTACAATGACAGGCTGGATTGAGCTGAAAGGCAAAAGACTTGCCGGGTCTGAGAAAACATAAGGGGATTAGGAACTAGGAACCAGAGCTCATGCTCCTGGGCTTAAAGCGATGACAAGAAATTTCTATTTCCCCACTAGAGATGATGGGCGATTTCACACTCACATATGCAAGATGTAGCCCAAGATGCTTGGGATGAAGAGACATCAAGCCATGTTGTGTATCTAAAGGACTCCTTAAAGAATGTCTAATTAAAAGGTAAACTTGGAATCAATTGGAACTTCAAATAAACATGTATTTGTGTTTATGAGTCATAAAAAATGAGAAACACGAAGTCACTTTTCAAGGTGACTTTACCTCTTGGAAATTGGGGGTTCATTAGTCAGCAATTCTGTCCATGCCTCTCAGACCCACTGTGGCCGAGGCACACGTGAAGGACTTCCATCCCCATATTCAAAGGAGAAAAAGGAAGAAATTCAGTCTTTAAGAGCTATGTCAAAGGAAAATTCTACCATTATCCAGGGTAGAATTTCCTTACAGTAAAAGTAATCCTTTAGCTCCTGTAAACTGTTACGGTGATTTCCACGCAATAGCAACATTTTCTAAGATCAGATTAGAAGATCTGGAACAGGAGTGGGGGGGGGCGGTCTCCCCAAATACACACTCCCATTCTGATGAACATGGGAAAAATCTTCTGTCATATGTAAGTCTGACATTTAGTGAATGAATATCTCTTGTGGTCAGAGTAAGTTATGGAAAATGTAAAGTTAATATCTTTTGCATGTGAATGGAGAACTAATTCAGAACTAAATGATACCAAACATTTACAAGTTATGTGTGAGGTGGCAGGCATGGAGAGGTAGGAAGATGTGGTTGGGAAAAACTCCACTGAAACTCTCCATTTACCCTCTTGTTAATCTGTAAAAGACTTTTTGGCATTCTCTTATGGAAACTTCAGAAGCAGATGGAAATATTTTAAGATGTATAATACACATGGGTCTGTTACATGAATTTCCATTTTCCTTACAGGAGTGAACCAGGGAAGTTCAGCGTTATTCTTTGGATGTTAGCAAAAAATTGAAAGGGAAATGATATTTTATGCTACGGTTTCTTGCAAATCACCTCATTTGTAAATAAAACAGCACACAAATAGTGTTTCAATTCTTCCCATTATATATCAAAAGTAAATGGTCAACTTTAACTAAGGTACTTGACAGCCCTAAACTTTGGCAACAATTCAGTAAATACCCCCCCCATCTTTTGTTGATAAAGTTCACAAAAGTCAAATAGCCATTTCAATGTACTTTTCATCAGAGAACAGTATCCATTTGGAATTATAAATTATCTTTGGTAGTAAATCCTGATTTCGATAATTTACTGATGATGTAGTATAATTCTTAGAAAAATGAGCTTGCCCTGATGCAGTATACTAGAATAATATCTAAATGATAAAAATCTAGTGTGCGGTTCTATAAAGAAATGACTCCCTAAATATCAAAAATGCTGAATGGAGTTAAAATATAGCATCCAACGCATCCCAATCCAGATAATTCAGCTTGTATGACCCTCTCACCCCTTAACAGTGACTGAAGTTTCCTCAGCATGGGTGGGTTTGTTCTTTCTGCCAACAGGCGGCGCCCTTCTGGTGCCCACACGACAGCTCTGGACTCTGATCAAGATATCTTGCTTGGGTGCCTGGGACCCATGGGTGGGCTCAAGGGGCTATGAACTACACAAGATTATACGTGTGTGTGTGTATGCACTTCTTTTCTGAGTGGATCCATAGCAGTGAAACTTCACAACAACTTGAAACTTACCAAGAGAAATGCTATTTTCTTTTTGATATTTATTTATTTATGCATACAGAACTGGGGTACAGGCCAGAGATGCGGGGGTTAAGAGGATTCACCAGAGACAGAGTGGGGAACAGAAAAGGCATGACGAAGTACACTGCTAAGGGGAGCAGCCCAGGAGGCAGGAGAGAGCTGCTAAGCCCGATGGGTCAGCTCCCTGGCTGGGGATGGAACTCATGCTGCAGTGACTGCCATAGCTTCATAGTGCTGTATTTTAACCCGTTGTCCCATCAGGGAGGGCCCGAGAAATGTTATTTTCATAGACTACAATATTTATTATAGATTTTAGTGATGCACCCAGATTCATACACACCCCAAAGCTAAATGATTTCATGCCACGAACAAAGTGTCATTATACACTTTCTATAAGCTTTTGGTTAAATAAATCGTGTAATTCTTTCACTGATTCAAAGACAATTTGTCCCAAAGGTCATATAAGTGGAAGTAGAAGAGTAAGTTTTGACAAAAGAGAATCAACTAAAGAGTAAAAAAATGATCTCCAATGCTTGATTATATATGATATAATCCATAGTCTACTATATAGCTCTTAAAATACCTGTTTTCAATATGTTTGCTGTTTCTAAGGCAAAAACCCCTATTAGGGTGTGATTTAGGGATGGAGTGAGTAAATATTAAAAAATGGAAAGAGGAAATGATATATATATATATATTTAAATTAACTAGATCTTCAAGTCATCAATAAAACACACCCAAGTTTCCAGTCATGTTTTGATCAGTTCCCATCCACAGCGGGGCGTCATGCATTGTCTGTTTTTCTCTACCAGTCTCTCAGCTCTCCTTGCCATGTCTTCAGTTCTGATAAACACACTTTTCAAAAAGTGACTCATCGCTTCTCTTTTGTGTCTTCTCTCTCCTCTCAATTTAAGATATAGGAGTTGGTTAACTTTCTCATAAAAAGCAGGTATCACAGATGACAGAGCTTCTGAACACCTCCCACCCTATCCCCCACCCTTCACCCCTGATGCCTGTCTACGCGGATCCTGCAGTGAATCACCAAACTCCAGCCTTCCGCTGTGGGGAATGGAAGCCAGTCCTTTGTGGGAGTTTCCATCACCAGCCCCTTCTCGGTAGGCTGGACTGACCCCTCCCAGGGTCAGCCTTAATGCGACTAAAATCGGTACACCGTGGACACGCTTTTTTTTTTTAAACATTGATGACAAAGGATGAAGATTGTATACTTAGTCCTCCGGAGGGAGGAATTTTCACTGGAAAATTTTAATTCAGGTTGAAAGAAATGGAGGCTGGCCACAAGAGGCCAGCAGAACACGCCGAATCCCCTGGATTCTGAGTGCCGGAGTAACATTTTGCTGTCCGTGTCCAGCCTTATCAAGAAGGGAAATGAAAACTCTTACAAAAACCGGAGATGGGGAGATCCTTTCTCCGGCACTTCCACTACAAAGCCAGTGTTGTTGGGGTTTATATTTCCCAGAATGACCAAACTAGGAGACCCCACTTTCTAAGTACTTATGAAGAGGTGCTGGGGGTTTGCATAGAGCCAGTGAAAATCTGGCACAAGTCTCTGTGCTTCCCAGAGCCTCTGGTGAAGAATTTCCCCACCCCTGTTATGGCTTTCCTGTATTTAACAATAGGGTAAAGTGTCATTAAAACTTAGTTTTTTAAGTAGGGAAACAGACTCTCTTCAGAAGAAGCAGTAAATACGGATAAATCACTTTCTACTTACTAGGCACCTTTCAGCATGTCTTATAAAAGCAGCAGCATCCCAGAAGAGGGATGAAGGCAAATGACAGAAAGAATGAAGATAACTTGGGTTCTGGGAAAGCTGGCTTCTGTGCTCTGGGTGTGGAATTGTCTAGATCTTGGGCAGATTTCTTAGCCTCTAGGTGTTTTAGTTTCTTTACCTGTAACACAATGGGCAGCTTCCAAGACAAAGTAGGGAATTCACAAGCGCTCGGTGTTGGCATACAGTAAGGACTAAATTAAGTTAGCAGTTACACAATTGTAATAGGTGAATGACATGAGACCCAAGCAGGGCAGAAATATGTTTTCCCAATGCTCTGATCAGACCGGTAGATAGCGTGGGAGGGAGGGATAAGGGCTGTATTTCTTTATTTTTTTTTAAAGATTTATTTTTATTATTATTTATGCATACAAGAACTGGGGTATAGGCCAGGTGGTGGTGAGGAGGATGGGGATGAGAGGCTTCACCAGAGAACAGGAAGATGTACACTGCTGAGGGGAGCAGCAGGAAGACAGGAGAGGTCTGCTGCGCCCTGTGGGTCACTCCCTGGCGGGGGGGAGTGAACTCGTGCTGCAGAGACTGTGAACAGCTTCATAGTGCTGACACTTGTGTCAACAGGGAGGCCCAAATTTAAAATTCATCTTTAAAAGTGGCACTCATTTAGAGATTAAATATAAATGACTTAGCTTGCTCTTTCCAGTATTCTTGACTTTGGCTTTGGGGAGAATTCTAAGTGGGCTCTTCATCCTTATTGAGGATAAGTGTAAGTTCAGTACATTTTTCTGTCTACTGAGCAAGAGCTCTTGGTAATCACGTCAGCATGTGGTGGTAAGAGAGGATGGTTGGATGGAGGTAAAGGATCTCTGGTTCCCCTAAGTTCCTCTTAGTTTATTCCAGAACAGATCTGTACCCTGAGAAGTACAGTCTGAATAGTGTTTCTTTGCTACACACACCTGTTAGTGAAACTACTCTGAAATATTATGTTTGGTAGATTTTTTAAAACCACTTGAGATTATGTAAGCACATAGGAAAGAATTGTATAAAATATGCACAGAAAATAATGAGATTTTCAAAAATGTATGAACCATACCTGAATAATGATTCTTTCAATTCTTGATAAACTGCTTCTCTTCTCACCTCGGACATTTAATTTAAAAAATACAGCGACGCACTTTCTAAATTTTGCCAGAGAAGATTCTTAGGTCAGCTTTCAACATGAGAAAATGTGCTTGCCAAATGAATAAATCAAAGTGGACATTGATTTATTTAGTCAGAAATGTGTCTGTGCAGCTGTGATATTGGGATTTGTAATAAGAAATATATATATATATCTGGTCTTCATCTCCATTTCTGGCACAGAACCCTTAAAATCCTTGGAATTCCCTAAGTGATGAAAAAGATAAAGGGCCCTTTTGTTATGGTAATGAAATGAATTTGGACCCCATTAAAGATGGGCTCTGGTTGCCATGGCAACCAACCATATGACGGAGTTGAAACTTTCACTCCCACCCTTGGTAGTTTGTAGTTTGAATCAATGATCAATGATGACCAGTGTCTACTGATTTAAGCAACGGAGCCTCAGTAATGAAGCTTCCATGAAAACCCAAAAAGATGAGGGTTTTTGTTGGGGAACAGATGGAGATTTGGAGGGTGGTGTGACTAGAGAGGGCAATGGAGACTTCATACCTTACTGTTGTGTTTGCTTCTGTTCCCTCATGTTGCTGTGGACTTAAATCTTTTTGTAATCTGATAATCTAGTAAGTAAAATGTGTTTTTGGGTCCTGCGAGTTACTCTAGCTAATTAGCTGAACTCAGGGAGGGGACTGTGGAATCTCTGATTTATAGCCACTTGGTTAGAAGCACAGGGTTGTAACCCGTGTCAGCGTGGGAGGTGAGAGGTCTTACAGGACTTGTTAGGGGCAAAATGAGGCAGCACTCAGGCCCCTCAAACCTGCATGCTCTAAACAGGTACCGCCATCTGCTACATAAAGACAAACAGTGTGTGAGAACTTAAAAACAATTAGTGTGCAATAGAGAGAAAAGAAGAGAAATAATATAGTTAAAATAGTTTCCAAATGAAGTCCCCCTAATTACCCACCCCCTTGAGGGTAAATGCCCAGTCAAAAAGGGTTGGCCCAAGCAGGACCTTTAAAGCCCGAAAGGTTGCCACAAGTCTAAGGAAACTTCCAGTGAGCTCCCATTGAAAAGGGGCAGAAGGGGCCAGGCAAGTCTGGAAGGAAAGGAACAAGATCAAAACCCAAGGCAAGATAAGGCTGACATTGTCAGCCTCCCCACAGGAATGTCCTCATGCTCTGTGTCTTTCAAGTGTCTCCTTCCAGGTCCACGGAGTCCCTGGTACATAAGCCAAGGCCAAGAAGCAAGCAAGGTGTCTTCACAGTCTCTGCTCCATGTATTTCTCCTCACTGCTCAGCCTCACCCTTCCTTGGATTTCACAGCTACCGACTGACCACTTAACCTGTGGATTCTGGAGCTTCTCCTGGTCGAGAGCATGACAATTGAATTGAATTGTAGAATATCCCAGCCGGTGTCCAGAGAATTGCTTGTGGTCTGTGGTGAAACGCCTCCTCACTCTGCAAATTGGGTCCAGAAATTTAGGAGTCGGTGTCAGAGAGGTGGAATTTGCTGGGATGACCCTGGCTCTCGGAAACATATGATTTGGAAGAGAAAAGGGTAGCCTTTAGCTTCTGGGTGGCGTTTAGCCACTCCAGGTGTGGCTCCATGGATTTAGAGTTGAAGCCAAGTCCTGGGGAATTTGTTTCATTTGAGGCATAAGGAAATGCAGATGAATAAGAAGACCCAGTATTAGGTCCCTTTGCTTTTGCTATCTTTAGAGCTAATTGGAAAATAAAAGAACTTTCTGGGTCACCTCTTCATGCTAAACCAAGGTCACAACTGGGTCAGCTAATGGTTAGGCCACTGGCCTCAAAACTGCCCAGAAAGAAAAATATTGGGACTGGGACCACAGAGAGTGCTTCTAAGACCTCTGGTCAACAAGAAAATAGTCAACTTAGAGGGAGAACAAGCCAAACAACGATACAGCGCAAGAACAGATGGCATGGTTCATTCTGTGAGCAGGTGTCGTCGGGCACCAGACAAGCGTTGCTGAGGTGGAGTGTGAGGATGACTGAGTTGGGGGGCTTGTTCCTAAGCCATGGAGCCCTCTCAGGAACAAGAGATAGGTTGTATTTCTTGATGACTTTGCATCTTCTGAAGAGTTGTGAGTGCTTCAGGGTCAAAGGATCTATACAAGACCACAGCTCATCCTGCAACAATTGCAGATGGTGATTTGTGATCTAGACAAATAGCAGGTGGCTGAGGAGGGAATAGCTGGCCTGGTAGATGAAAGCCACTGTAACATCTGCTTACCCCGGGGAAGGGGGGCTGTCTGTATTCTCTTATAAATGCCAAGAACACCCTGGAAGAAGGACTGGATATGTTTCATATGCAAGCCATGTGGGCTAGCTTTATGACTGGAACGCTCACCCACTGGCTATGACGTCCATGTTCAGGTTACTAAGATGTCATACAGGTTGTGGTAAACACTGTGTTCAGGAGGTTCCTGTCACATGGACATCCATAGAAATCATTGCTGTAAAACTGAACAGTCCCTTTAGCTCACCATATTTCCATCTCAGTTTTCCCTCCTCGATCTTACAGATGCTAATGAAAACATTAGGTAAATTAACATGAGAATAGGAAGAAGCCAAGAATGGGGGTGAAAAGGTACATCCCAATGAGGTGAAAGTTTTAGACATTGGTTAAAGATGAGGTTGATGAAGCGCATTTTGATAAAAATGAAACAGAAGAATCAGAAGGGAAGAGTTTTGAAGCTGGGTTCAAGACCCTATAAAACAGCTCTCCCCAAATGCCAGAATTTCCTAGTAGCAAGTCCTGTACCAAGCAGTCACCCTCACAGGTGGAAACTTCATCAGAAAAATCAGAAGGAGAAAGAATCATGTTCTTTTCCTTTCCCTTCCTCTCCTTTCTTCCTTCTCCTCCCCTCTCCTCCTCCTCCTTCTTCTTTAAGAAATGACATAATTTAGGACACTGCCATAGATGTTTGAAAACATGTATTTACCTTCCTATTTTGGAAATAACCTAGAAGGAAAAAATGATGTCAAGGAAAAAAGGGACAGAGTGGAATGGCTCATCCTTCCCTTAGTGACAGCAAGTGTTTTGAGAAGGGTTGGTCTCCAGTAGCAAAATCTGGGAACTAGAGATCACCTCTTATCATCAGGCAGACACTGTGCTTGTTTGGGAAAGAAAAAGGTCATTTCAATGTGTGTATACACAATGTGTGTATACACACGTGTGCCTGCATGTGTGTGTGTGTGAGAGTGTGTGTTGCTCACATGGCATAGAGGAGGTGTCTCACCTGAGAGGCTCAAGGAAGTACAATTCAGGGTGTGTGGTGACCAGCCAGTCTAGACCCTCAGCTGGATCTCAGTGGTTCCATAAAGAGCTTCATCCTTGCCAGGCTCCAGGCACATCATCTGTGTTATTATTCTGTTATAGGACAGGGAGCAGGGCACCCCTCACCGCCCCACACTGGCCTGCCTTTTTTTAAATAGGTTTTGCCATTCGCTGAATCAAGACAAGAGCATATAAGACCTCTAATGGAAAGGAACAGTGATACCATAAATGGGCAATATAGAAAAAAACAAAACTAGTTTCTAAATCAAGCACCCCAAGTTACCTATCCCCTCATGGGTAAATGTCCAGCCAAACAGGATTGACCCCAAGTGAAGCCCAAAAGCCTGCCCCAAGTCTAAAGCACATTCTGGTGGGGACCCAAAGAAAAGGGTCAGAAACAGACAAGCCTGGGAGGAAAAGAGCAAAATCAAATCCCTACTGTCTCTGGTGAATCCTCTCATACCTCTGGCCTGCACCCCAGCTCTTGTATGCATAAATACACACATTAAAAAACAAACAAAAAAAGTTTTCTGCTGGTCAAAGAGCAAAGAGAAAAACTCAAATGTGCCTTCCCCTCTGGGTAGCAAAAGGGATTTTATATTGGTTTGTGGGGTGGCATGGAGAACTAGTTGTTAGTGGATGGAATGAGGGGCACCTGGGGGCACCCCCAAATTTGCCTGCTCTAAATGGGTTCTGCCATCAATGTGTAAGACCTTCAATAGAAAAGAACTTTAATAGAATTTGTGGGCGATAGAGGGAGGAGAAAGAAAGAACATAAACATATCAAACTCCCAGTTACCCATGCCCTGGGGGAAAATGTGCAGCCCGAGAGGATTGTTGGCCTTGTGAATGCGGGGTGGGGTATTTCAGTTCCCCTCTGCCCTGGGGGCCCTGCACTCTGTCTGATCTTATCCTTCAAGGGGAACCAGGCACCAAGCCCCTGGGCTCACACAGGCCTGTGAGCAGCAGGAGGGAAAACCCCCCCCAAGGTTCCTTCCAGGGGCACCGGTGCACTCCCTCTCGGGCCTCATAGGCCTTACGGGCCCTCACGCCCCTCACGCGCCTCAGGCGCCTCACACGCCCTCGCGGGCCTCACGCCACGCCCCCACGCGCCCTCACACGCCCTCACGCTTCCTCATGCGCCCTCACGCATCCTCGGAGCACGGCGCAGGAAAGCCCGACCTCGGCCAGAAAGTGAGGTAGGAAAGGGCTTGACACCCACGGAAAAGGAGAGTGAAAGAGAAAGAAAGAAAGAAAGAAAAAACAAAACAAAAACAGAAAGGCCTAGAATTGGAAAATGGAAAAGCTGGCGTCCACCAGACAAAACAAACGGCAGTGCAGCGCCTGGTTCACACCGGCTCGCACGGGCGCAGTGCAGTGATGGCACCCAGGGCCTCCTCTCTGGACAGCGGGCCCCTGGGCTGTGTTTCAGCCGCTGCTTGGGGGCAGCGCACCTGCAAGCGAGATTGGGGCTCCCAGGCCAGGCCAAGCCATGGCAGGTGAGTACCCGCTGACCGCCCTTCCAGAACCTGCGCCCCTCAGGCTGTGCCCCTGGGGACTTAGCCCCTGGTTTTCAAAGGTGTCTGGGGGCCTGGCTCTTCTCTAGTACAGGTCTTCAAGCTTGTGGTAAGGTCTTACGGCCTTTCTCAGCAGTGAGGGCGCTCCCTCGGTTCCCTACTCCTGAGTATCATCATTCAAGTTAAAACTATATTAAAAGTGGGCGCTCCCTGGTGGCACCGCAAGCTGGCCTCAGCTGCCTCAGTGTGAGTTCCATCCTGGGAGGTGACCCACAGGGCCCAGCAGACCTCTCCCGACCCGCCCGCTGCTCCCCTCAGCAGTGTATTTCAGTAGATCTGCCTATCCTGCTCCTCTCTTTGTCTCTGGTGAGTCCTCTCACCACCCCCGCACCACCTCTGGCCTGTATGCATAAATAAATAAATCTTAAAAAAAAACTATATTAAAAGTGAAATTTTTAATGCAAGAGGAAGAAAAGCGACTTGAATTCTGCCATTTGGAATATTCAGCCTCTGCTGCTGAACCAAGGCGTTTTTCAGGAACTCACTTGTTACCAAATGATTTAGAATCCTATTCAAGGCAGAAGCTTGCAGCGGCCAGGTCTATGGGATTGTATATTCATTTATACGAAAGGTCACGTCTTTCTTGCTTTATTCAAAGGAGCGGAAACTGGCTGGCTTCCAGGTGGGATATCCTGATTGGAAGTCAACTCTGACACTCAGCTTTGCTCTTTCCTTATCATCTTTTTGGTGTAAGTTCCTTACAGAAGACAGTGCCGGCCACACGTGCTGCTTTGCACACCACACTGCAACGGACACAAGTCATCCTGTGTGACTTGAGCCTTGAGGTGGTGGGAGAGGAAACCGGCTGAGAAACTGGAAGTTCTTCCTGGTAAGTCCGTATCAAACATTGGTGTTTGGCGCACGAACATCTGTCCCATGAACTATTTGTATTAATAACAATGAGTAATAATTACCAAAAAAGTAGCAGATGCTGCCAGGACTACATTTAGTGCTAGACAGCAAGCTTAGGTCAAAGTCCTTGTTAGACCTTTTATAATGGCCTCTAAAACAGTGTCTTAGGTTTGCAAAGCTCTTTAGGTTGACGAGTGTTTTTGTATCGGTCAGCACATGTAGGGCGAGTTGTGAGCTTTGGTGACACTTCATGCTTTGCTTTGTCTTTGGAAATGCTCAGTGTCAGGCCGTCTGTAGATTTCCTGTTTCAGGTTTATAATTTAAATCCAAAATAAAAAACGTTGGGCCCTGGTCTCCTTTTTTTAGGATTTATTTTATTTATGCATACAAGAGTTGGGGTGCAGGCCAGAGGAGTGTGTGTGTATGGGGGGCAGGCTGAGAGGATTTACCAGAGACAGAGACAGAACAGGGAGCAGAACAGGCAGGAAACATACTGCTGAGGGGAGCAGCAGGGAGACAGGAGAGGTCTGCTGCGCCCTGTGGGTCAGCTCCGACTAGTTATGGAACCCAGGCCACAGTGGCTGGCAATAGCTTCATAGTGTTGAGATTTAATCCCTTGGGCCACCAGGGAAGTCCCCCTACCCCCCCCC